>NC_084511.1:12973982-13161482 GCF_024500385.1 Phyllopteryx taeniolatus | reverse complement strand
GCATTTCAACAGTACAGTCGCGCCCATCCAAAAGTGCCACCAGTGGCCGTGGATGCATAGGCCCGTTCAGGATGGGGGGCCGGATGCCTGAGCCAAAAAGAAAGAAAACCGGTGGATATGCATTAAATTTATGTGAGGGGAATGCAAGTGCACTTAAACTGGCTTGCCATGAAATTAAACAACAAAAACTTAACAGTTCTAGGAGGACTTCAAAGAAATTGAAATGGCTCCCGAAAGGAAAACAGGTTCCTCATCCCTGTATTAAAGGTCAGAGGACAACGATGTTAAAGATTTTCTTGATAACTCTGGAACTCCTTTACAAACCACATCTGCCATTTCGAAGTGGTTATACAGCAGATATACAACAGTTAAATCGATAAATATGATTCAGAATGCACCTTCTGGTTGTTACATCTACCTGTAGCACCTTCCGGTCTTCGGCTCTATCTGGTGCTGTGACGTAACACTAGCCAAACAGCCTGATCATTCACCTTTGTGTGCTATTGTTCCATGCTGTTGTTCCCATCCTTGTATATTTGTTGTCATATGATTTAGCGATTTCAATATGGTTTACTGAGGCATTTGGGTGTACAAATGGTTCAGGTAGTGAATACCTTCCATCCCTCAGGCGGCACTGCATCAAAAACCGACATCAATGTGTAAAGGATGGGCTCAGGAACACTTCAGAAAACCAATGTAAGTAAATACAGTTCGGCGCTACATCTGTAACTGCAACTTGAAACTCTACTATGCAAAGCAAAAGCCATTTATCAACAACATCCAGAAACGCCGCCGGCTTCTCTGGTCCCGAGCTCATCTAAGATGGACTGATGCAAAGTGGAAAAGTGTTCAGTGGTCTGACGAGTCCACATTTCAAGTTGTTTTTGGAAATTGTGGACATCGTGTCCTCCGGGCCAAAGAGGAAAAGAACCATCCGGGCTGTTATGGACGCAAAGTTAAAAAGCCAGTCTCTGTGATGGTATGGGCCTGTGTTAGTGCCAATGGCGTGGGTAACTTACACATTTGTGAAGGCACCATTAATGCTGAAAGCTACATACAGGTTTTGGAGAAACATAAGCTGCCATCCAAGCAGCATCTTTTTCATTGACGCCCCTACTTATTTCAGCAAGACAATGCCAAACCACATTCTGCATGTGATACAACAGCGTGGCATCATAGTAAAAGAGTGCGGGTACTAGACTGGCCTGCCTGCAGTCAAGACCTGTCTCCCATTGAAAATGTGTGGCGCATTATGAACCGTAAAACACGACAAAAGAGACCCCGGACTGTTGAACAGCTGAAGCTGTACATCAAGCAAGAATGGGAAAGAATTCCACCTACAAAGCTTCAAAAATTAGTGTCCTCAGTTCCCAAACATTTATTGAACGTTGGTAAAAGAAAAGGTGATGTAACGCAGTGCTAAACATGACCCTGTCCCAGCTTTTTTGGAACGTGTTCCAGCCATAAAATTCTAAGTTAATGATTATTTGCTAAAAACAAAGTGAACATTAAATAAATTGTCTTTGTAGTGTTTTCAATGAAATATAGGTTGAACATGATTTGCAAATCATTGTATTCTATTTTTGTTTAACACAACGTCCCAACTTCATTGGAATTGGGGTTGTAAATTATGGACTTTGTTTTTCTGTTGTACAGCCACAACTTGGCTGCTTGTCGTCGTCACTGTCAGGTTCCGACCTCCTGATGGGCTCAAACGTACGGTTTGACGATGCCAAATTCATGTGGGTGCTCCTGTACGTCGAAATCCTCCTCTTCCTCATATTCCAACAGATTGCTCGCCATTGCGTATACAGTGTAGCGCGCTGTGTTTGGCAATAGCAACCTCACTTCCGGTAGCCTTGACAGTGGATAGAGTAAATACACCCCGGTGTCTCGAGTTTCAGGTATGTTCGGGAAGTGCTCAATACACGTAATTAAAATCTAATTTTTTGCTAAACGATAGTTGACAACTTATGACGTCCATGTATTACATAAACAATGCAAATATGAATTTTAACTGACCCAATAACATCTTTGTCCTCTGATCTTTAAAGACTACAAGGTAAATGTTCAAGGACAAACACTTTTTGAGACTATTTCTGTCAAGAATAACTGATTACAGTGGTCCCCCACTATTTGCAGGTGATAGGGACTGATTGACGCTCCCCTTAAAGTAGGGGTGTCAAACTCAAATTCACAGTGGGCCAAAAGTAAAAATTGTAAAAGTAAAAAGTCACGGGCCAAACTCAATATTTCATGAAAAATCACTGCGATGTGCATGTTTCCCTTCTCTACAGAAACGTAGCGTTAACGTTTATCATGACAACAAACTTAAATTTTGCTTAAACACTGAATCTGGAATAAACAAACTTTAATATTATAAACATGAGATATCAAATTTGAGATAAAATACATCAGTAGTATTTGTTTTTTGTTTTGTATTTAAATAGATAACATGAATTCTTCTGTCTCTCCATCTTCTATTCATTAACTGCAACGACCTGTTTTTGATGTAAATCTTTTTTCAAAGGCCAACAACAAAACAACCCAAAAAAATAAGATGTCCTTCAATAAAAAGCCAAATTTAACTCTTAACAGTCCCTGCCTAGGAGTTGATAAACGGCATTAAAGAAAAACATGAATTCAATTATGTTATATTCTTTGTTACAGCCACGTTGCTCCGCACACGACAAACAAGTCTGTCTTTTACTTTAGTGAACAGATAATCTGCCTCCAACCTGTCTTGGGAGTTAACTGTTTTCCATCTTTCGTTTGGCCAATTTTGGGAAGGGGAAATGTAAATCTGCCCGAGGAGACTGGTAACCTAGTTGCTAACGACAGCAACAGAAAGGGAAGGGGCGGGCGCCGGTCTAGACTGATGGGCCAACACACTAGCAAAGCATTAGGGATTTGTAATATTAGTGGCGCATGTGCTATATACTGGCGGTCCAGCTCTAATACACATTTGATATGGTCTTACGGGCCAAATATAATTACATCGTGGGCCAAACATGGCCCCCGGGCCTGAGTTTGACATTTATACTCTAAACCTTCGGTAAACATTGGTTCGTGCACATGAATAAATGTTGACAACGGCGCCCATGTATGTTGACAACAGCGAGCACGAGAGGTGATGCGCCGGTCACAATATGCAATCCTATTGGTCGATGTTGAAGTGCAATGTCGGAAAGTAGTCGTTGATATGTCACTTGACACAGAAGATATCCCAAAAAACTCAAACATGCTAGACTTTTTATTTTGGCGTCGTCGGGCTATTGTTGGGCCAAATCGATGGTCATGGATTATGTGAGAAGTTTTGTCGTTCCCGACAAAATGTGGGGCCCGATCTTTGGAAATCATCTGCGATAGCTAACCGGGCCAATATCGGGGCTAAAATGGGCTTGAGGCCTTGAAAACCCTCCATTTTTGCCGAATTAAAACAATTCTGCAATGAAGAGTGGGCCAAAATATCCCCACAGAGATGTGAAAGACAGTTACAGAAAACACCTGAGTTATGTTCTTGCCGCTGAGGATGGCCTAACCAGTTATTAGTTTTAGGGGGCCATTACTTTTTCACAGAGGGCTATATAACTTTTTTCCCTTAATAACTGAAATTACCATTTTAAAAACAGTATTTTAAGTTCACTTGGGTTATTTGTCTGATGTTTATATTTGTTTTATGATCTTAAAGTGGGGAAACTATGCAAAAATATAAGAATTTGAGAAGATGGGGGGGGCAATACCTTTTCACAACACTGTTTGTGTTGCTGCTCCATGTGTTAAATTAGCAGTTGTTTGAAGGTTTATAAATGATTACCGTAACATCTATACTAATTTCAGTCTTGCGTAATGGTGTTTTGTTTTGTATGCTAAAATTAAGATAGCAGACTATTTTATGAGACAAAATAATATAGTTTGGCTGAATATTTTAATAGTTAAACACACCTGTGTATGTTTACATTGATTCTTCTGTTTTATGTGTCAGTTTTACAGTAAACTTCAACGATAACTGAAATGACCAGACTGATGTAAGGCTATATGGAGATTTGTGCGATTTTCACCAATTGCTGGTGGGTCTGAAACATAACTCCCCACGATAAACTGAGGTCACCAGACAGAACAACAGACAGACTTGTATGTTTCTTATTCGAGCAGGGAACGTCTCAAATTGTGTGTTTGTCCCATCCATGATCACTAACGTAATATGGAACCGCATCTGTCAAGTGACAAAGAAGTGTACAACTACGTATCAAAGTCTGTTTAGGAATGGGCAAAATGAACAAAGTGGAACTCGGGCTTAAAATTAATGACCAATCGCCTCAGTGCAACACTTAGATTAAGATTACATTGTCCAAAAGAAGGCTTTCACAATGTGTAGCGTCTGACGCACTCCGAGCCTCAGCCTCCATCGCACGGAGCTTCAGTGAAGTCAACTCTCAGTCAACTGGGTGAGTGAAACACTAAAATAAGTCTATGCCAACATTGAGACAGCTAACAAGGTAAACGGTTGCTTGCACTGATTGTTTTTAGCATTTATTTTCATCTTCAAACCAACGTAAGCACCAATGACAAAAAAAAAAAAAAAAAAAAGCTTAATTTAACATTGGGCTAGAACTTCACCGTAGCAACTTTACATCACAATGAATTGGGATCAAATTCACAAATGTTGTCTCACAGTATCACAAACACTAACCTTGTGCCTCATCGGTGGGTAGGGAAAGGAATCAGCGTTTTATAGCATTTGGTTCCATCCATTAAAAAAAATTTTAAAAAATAAAATAAAATCACCAGGGCCATGCGAAGTTACTTTTTGTGCCAAAATGCTGAGTTATGGTGCGTACCCTTCAAAATAAAATGATAGAAGCTTAAAACAGGAAGTCAAGTTAAAACCTGCACATATAAACCATTTGACGTTATGAAACAGTCCCAAATAACTATTTTAACAATGCTATATTTAACTTTTACCTGAAACATTAGTTAATGAATATTAAGTCAATTAGGCTAGTTCCACACACATTGCCTTTTAGTTCATAGGTTTGATATTGATACTGGTTATAAAGAACCTCGAGTCAAATGTTCACTTTAGTCTATGCTGCGGGCTGCTAAGAAACTGGATGTTCATAATTTGGAACCCTTTTATTTAAACCATGCAAACTTTTTTGACCCACCACCCTAAAAGAATTGGAATCGACAATAGTTTGGAACCGGAACCAGAATCGCTCAAATTCAAATGATGCCCAACCCTAGTAACAAGCATAACAGATTGATGAGATTAAAAACCTGAAGGCTGAATTTGGATGATGTCAGCACTGCTGGTTAATGATTAGATCCTGATTAATAACTGATGATCAAGTCCCGATGCTTTCAATGTGCACAGTGACTGTACACTAACGGTTGCCCATATTCCAGAAGCCAAGGCAAATGTAAGTGATCCTGTTCGATCAGAAATACAGTACCCATATGCCTATGCTAGCCAAACGAACTTGTGCTCAGAATAATTTTAACTGTTACAAAGTTCAAAGTTATTTTGAAAATATCAACCACAAAAATTTCCAAGGTCTCATGTGCCACTTAGTGGACATCAGTGGAAAAGCAGTGGAGTGGAGCACTCACCTGTTTATTGTCAGTACAGTATATAAACAACATACGTGAACATTTTTCATAGGGAAAGTATTGTCTTCATAATGTTCTTGTAGTGTATAAAATAGAAGACTCCCTTGACTCCTTGAATTCAGAAAATGACCATGATGAGATAAGAGGTATGTTTTGAAAGTGTTATTTATTGTCCCTAGGTCTGAGGTGTGTTAAGAGTGGATTCGTCCTGATTTTAGGGTCCGAAACAGGTCGGGGCCGACAATCTTAAATAATGAATGTTTAATATTTACGACCAAATGTGTGGGGGGACTCCAGAGTCATGACGCCGAGAAGTGTGACTTGGAACAGAACGTAGCCAATCAAAGAAGCACCTGAGACTGAAGAACACAAAAACGATCGTAAATGAAAACTAAAATGAAATCTTTGTGTGTACACCAGGCCGTAGTATGCTTTCATCAGTTGAATGTCTTATATGTAAGACCTAAACTTAAGACGTCAAGAATGAGAATGTGATTACTAGATTCACATTGAGACAGTGGTGAGGTTACAGGCATGCCTGAAAATCTTGATGTGGCAATTGATATTGAGGAGACAGTGTAGGGACAGGGGATGACAAAAAATTTTTTTTTAGCAGATATTGTATGGCATACATTTGTGTGTTTTTGTGGGGATAGTCCTATTGTAGCCTATTGTAAAGCTATAGGACCTCAAAATGATTTAGGTTTTTTTTTTTTTTTTTAATCAATGTAATACTTCAAGATCTCTGGGATGTTCATGCAGCAACCTGTTTGTGCACTTTTCCGCACTCCCCATTTGAAATGGTCCCAAGGGCTGGGAATAATTCTTTATTTTATTATTTTTTAATAGGATTCATTTATTAATCGATTGTTAAAATAATCCTTAGTTGCAGCCCTAAGTGGAACTTGTAAAAGTTGAATGGGTTTGCGTGTTTTGCTTTTCCTTTGGCTGAGGTTTTTTTCTTGTGTGCATAACTCATCACTAAATGTGGACTCCATCATGAATGACGTTATGCAAGATTGAAGTATGACACTTCATAAGTCTTCAGATCTCAGTTCAGAAAGAGTCAAAGGATTACATTTCCATGTAAGTTTTCTTTGGAAGTACAACTTTAACAAAGGGTGTAAAGTGAAGAATGTAATAAAAGAAAAGATTATACAGTGGCGTGATAAAGTATTGACCCCCTTCTCAAATGTATATTTTTGCCGTTTACCCACTTTAATGTTTAAGATCAAACAAATGTAAATAGCAGACAAAGATAAACCAAGTAAACATAAAATGTTGTTTAGAAATGGTGATTTTATTGAAGGGGGAAAAAAAACTAAAGCTGCCTAACCCTGTGAGAAAAAGTAATCCAACCATCCATCCATTTTCTGAGCCACTTCTCACTTGGGTCGCAGGCGTGCTGGAGCCTATCCCATCGGGCAGGAGGCGGGGTACACCCTGAACTGGTTTCCAGCCAATCGCAGGGCACATACAAAACAAACAACCATTTGCACTCACATTCACACCTATGGGTAATTTAGAGTTGTCAATTAACCCACCATGCATGTTTTTGGGATGTGGGAGGAAACTGGAGTGGCCGGAGAAAACCCACGCAGGGACGGGGAGAACATGTAAACTCCGCACAGGCGGGCCGGGGATTGAACCACGGTTCTCAGAACTGTGAGGCAGACGCTCTAACCAGTCGTCCACCGTGCCGCCTGCAAAAGTAATGTCCTCGTTAAATCATGAATTAAAACTGAAAAAAGTTTTTCATTACCTCCAGACATGTTCAATCAAGAAATCACAAATAGAACCTGTTTGACAAAATTAAGTCAACTAAAAGATCTCAAAAAGCTGCAACAAAATGTCACGATCCCAAGAAATTCAAGAAGAGAATTGTATAATGTAACTGGCATCTATCAGGCTGGAAAGGGTTCCAAAGCCATTTTCTAAAGCTAGAAGATTCCAGCGAACCACTGTGAGAGCCATTATCCTCAAATGGAGAAAACAGTGGTGCACCCTCCCAGGAGTGGCCCGCCAACAAAATTTACCCTAAGGGCACAGCGGCAATTCATTCAGGAGGTCACAAAGGAACCCAGGACAACAGCTAAAGAATTGCAGGCCTCCCTTGCCTCAGTTAAGGTCAGTGTTTATGAACAATAAGGAACAGACTGGGCAATAATTACATCCATGGCAGAGATCCAAGACCAAAAAGTACAAACCCTCAGCTTACCTTTGCAAAGAAAAAACAAAACAAAGCAAAACATCTGAGAAAAAGACTAAGGAGAATATTCTATATACTGACGAAAGTTTAATTTTTTGGAAGGAATATCATACCAACAGTCAAACATGGTGGTGGGCGTGCGAGGGTCTATGGCTCCTCTACCCTTCAGGACCTGGACGACTTGCTGTGATTGATGAAAAACATGAATTCTGCTCTTTACCAGAAAATCAGTTTGTGACCTCAAGCTAAAGCACACTTTGGTTTTATAGCAGGACAGCAATCCAAAACACACCACCAAGTCAACTTCTGAATGGCTTGAAAAATGAAGGTTTTGTAAGGGCCTAGTCAATATCCCTGCTTGTATCCGATTGAAATAGTGTGGCATGACCTTAAAGAGGCCATTCATGCTCTAAAACCCTCCATTGTTGCTGAACTAAAACAATTCTGAAAGAAAGAGTGGGCCAAAATATCTCCACACAGATACTCATTGACAGTTATTGAAAATGCTTGATTTCAGCTGTTGCTGCTGAGTGTGGCCCAACCAGTTATTAGATTTATGAGACCATTACTTTTACACAAATGGCCTGGTAGCTTTAAATAGTTGTTTTTCTCCATGTTTATTTGATTTATCTTTGTCTGATATTTGCATTTCTTTGATAATCTTAAAGTGGGGAACCTATGCAGAAAATGTTGAATTTGAGAAGGGGGCGAAAGGGGGTCACACTCCCTTTTAAAACCTCATTCTGCTCGACTGAAATTTTCAATAAATAGCCAAGATAATACAAAGTACCACAGGGGGAATATTTAAAGAAAAAGTGCACTTTCGCACAGAAAAACAGTTCCAGCATAAAAGGGACACAGATCCTCCATTCTACATAACCTAGCAGCTGATCAGGGCAAAAAATGGGTGACAATACTTTTTCACGGCACTGTACATAGGAAATTACGTTACTCATATTCATAACAATAAGACTCCACCGACCTCTTATACTTCCAATGTGACCATGTTAATCATTACATTGTCACTTGTTGAAGGTGCTCTGTCCTGAGTTGTTTAACACATCTAGATGTAAATACCATGAAACAAAAGCTGGAATTCAGAAATTTTGTCACATATTCATCTTTTGATCTGAAACCCAAATGTCTTCAGTATACAACAAAAACCAAGGAATTGACCTTGCCGTTCCAATACTTTTGGAGGGGACTGTATAAGGAAATGTTAACGATATCTTTATTATTTGTACAGTGGAATCTCGATTAATCAGACCCCGGTATAACTTACAGTTGATAAAACGCGATCGGCGGGTCGGAACAATGTGTCTGAAAACAATTTCCATTTGTCACTTCTAATTCTGTTGACAAAGTCAGTTAGTTCCAGAATTGGCCGCTGTTGTTTCTGGCGCTGTGGCGCAATGCAGGCAGAGAATGGGATTGATGTATTTCCAGGTCAAAGATATACAATATGATTAGATCCAATTCCAAAAGACGTGCCTACATGGTGGCCAGTGTTGCCACAGTTACAATGAAAAAGTAACTTAGTTACTTTACTGATTACTTGATATGAAAAGTAACTAAGTTATATTACAAGTAACTTTTAGTTTAGTTACGTTCAACAGCTGCCAAGTGGCAGGAATATTACTTATGCCAGTACAAAAAAAGCATTAGCTTAAGCGTACCCAGAATTTGGTTATATACTGTACCCCACACAGGTTACAGAATGACATCAACAACATGAACCAATAACTTAAATATTAGTGTAGTTTAAGACACTTAAGTGAGCTACTTCTTGACATGCCAAATACAGTAAGTACCTAAACATGTAAAAAGAACAACATTCTCAAGTACATTTCTTTAAAGACTCTTAACTGAGAGAGAGAGAGAGAGAGAGAGAGAGAGAGAGAGAGAGAGAGAGAAAGAGAAAGACAGAGAGAGAGAGCGAGAGAGAAGCAACCCTGCATCTTGTTCAAGTTCTGTGGTTTCCGATTGTGTGGGGTCCATGAAGCCAACTGTGTGCGCGCGCGCATGCGTCCGTGAGTATATATGTGAACGTGAGTGCTGGGTTGATGTTGTTGGGCTTGGGGGAAACAGACGGGACTGTACTTAATGTTGTTTAAAAGTGTGATTGTGGCCAACAATACTATTTTATTTGCATTATAGAATGGACATCGGGGACAGTGCGTCTGGATTGGCAGACTGGGGTGGTGGTCCTAAAGGGGGCCCGGGGGGTGTGTTCCAACTACAGGGGGATCAAACTCCTCAGCCTCCCTGGTAAGGTCTATTCAGGGGTGCTGGAGAGGAGGGTCAGTCAAATCTCAGATTCAGGAGAAGCAGTGTGGTTTTCGTCCTGGCCGTGGAACAGCTCTTCACCCTCGGCAGGGTCCTCGGGGGTGCATGGGAGTTCGCCCAACCAGTTTACATGTGTTTTGTGGACTTGTGGCATTCATTCGACCGTGTTCCTCGGGGAGTCCTGTGGGGGGTGCTTCGGGAGAATGAGGTCCCGAAACCCCTGATACGGGCTGTTCAGTCCCTGTCCGACCGGTGTCAGAGTTTGGACCGCATTGTCGGCAGTAAATCGGACTTGTTTCCGGTGAGGCTGCTCTTTGTCACCGATTCCGTTCATAAATTTTACGGACAGAATTCCTCGGCGCAGCCAAGGCGTAGAGGGGGTTCGGTTTGGTGGCCTCAGTATTGCATCTCTGCTTTTCGCAGATGTGGTTCTGTTGGCTTCATCAAGCCGTGATCTCCAACTCTCACTGGAGCAGTTCGCAGCTGAGTGTGAAGAGGCTGGAATGAAAATTAGCACCTCCAAATCTGAGACCGTGGTCCTCAGTCGGAAAAGGGTGGAGTGCCCTCTCCAAGTCATGGATGAGATCCTGCCCCAAATGGAGGAGTTCAAATATATTGGGGTCTTGTTGACGAGTGAGGGAAGAATGGAACGGGAGATCGACAGTCGGATCGCTGCAGCGTCTACAGTGATGTGGACTTTGTATCGGTCCGTTGTGGTTGAAGAAGGAGCTAAGCCGAAAAGCAAAGCTATCCATTTACCCGTCGATCTACGTCCCTAGCCTCACCTATGGTCATGAGCTGTGGGTCGTGACCGAAAGAAAAAGATCCCGGATACAAGCGGGCGAAATGAGTTTCCTCCGCAGTGTGTCCGGGCTCTCCCTTAAGAGATAGGGTAAGAAGCTCGGTCATCCGGGAGGGTTTCAGAGTAGAGCCGCTGCTCCTCCGCATTGAGAGGAGCCAGATGAGGTGGCTCGGGCATTTGTTTAAGATGCCTCCTGGACGCCTCCCTGATGAGGTGTTCAGGGCACATCCCAGGACACACTGGAGAGACAATGTCTCTCAGCTTGCCTGGGAACGCCTCGGGATACCCTCGGAAGAGCTGGAGGAAGTGGCTGTGGAGAGGGAAGTCTGGGCTTGCCTGCTAAAGCTACTGCCCCTGCAACCCGACCTCATAAGTGGTAGAAAATGGATGGATGGAGATAGAGTTGTTGGTAGCTTTTCCTGATTTCGTCCCCACACAACACACACAAGCACGTGACCACACACACACACACACACACACACACACACACACGCTCCCACCACTGTAATTGTGATGCGAAGAGCGGAAAACGTTTTTGTTCCCTGTGACAAGTATACGCAGCTGTTTAACTAGCAGAGCTGTAGGTGAATTAAGGGGGGAGAAGCACTTACGTGAACGTCAGTGGTGCAGCGAGTTAAACCAGCTCACGAGCAGTCCGGACTGCAGACATTTAGAGCTCTTACTTTTCATTGTAAATATTTATGCTAAGTGTACTAAGTCCTACAGTGAGTCAGTCCTTATCTCCATGACTATTTATGACCGCGTACTTCGGTATGAATAATTAACCCACAACGCAATGTGCGCTTAACATGCCAGTAAAACTCTATTCTTAATGTGTCAATAAAAAAGTAACAAAAATCAAAGTCTTTTTACTAAGGAAAATAAAAATACTGTGGCGACAGTGAAGCCGTGCATTTCTTTGCGCTTGTATATTTACTGCACCTTCACTGTGGATTGTATGATAAACAATGACCTCCCAGTCATTTCCCTCAATCGTTTGAAAGGAAGATGTCTGCCCACTTGGTAAAATGGTACTGGACAGATGGACTGCTGTTTCTTCAAGTCAACAGCTACAAATAATTGACTAAATATTAACTATTATTGGTTTGCTGAAGTAACTGTAATCTGATTACTTTCCTGGATACAGTAACGCGTTACATTACTCAATCAAAATGGCAGCCATTTTAGATGGACTTAGTAAAGTGTAACTGGCATCACTGGTGGCGGCCATGTTGAATGTGGGGCATTGACGTGGCGGCCATGTGAGGATGCTTCTATCTATTGTCTATTGTACGATTTAGCGGCATTGTTGCGGTGTTAACTCAGGAATACAAAAGTCTTTGGATTCTGGAAGATGCTATTTTTTTGGTCACTATATAATGGGATGTTTTGATGACATCAATTCGTTACATTAAGTCAAATACAAGGCACTGCTCTTAGCTGGATACAGTGCAGTTTGACACCACTGTAAACTACAGCCAAATATAAAATAAAATGAATACCTCACTGACAAGTGTCAATTGAAACTGATCACGGCAGGATCTTTGCTACGGTTGGATTGGATAGCATTATATTGTGAAAGTCATAATGCTGTGGCTGGCCGGTGTATTTTTTAGACTTGTGTGACAAGCAAGAAAGTTAGCTGCCACAAACTTTTTTGTCTTTCATCAGTTAAGACTTATGGGTTTTACTGGTTATATTTTTACATTTTATTCGTAGCAGTGAACTTATTTTTACACCTGTTTCACAGTTGAAATGTAATCAGTTTTTCCTGTTAGTATTTCCATTACTTCTGCAGTCAGCAAATCTGCAGTCAACTGTTATGTTTGACAGAGGTGTACCACTCTAAACTAGACTTCACACCGATCTGATCACTATCGGCTGATAATTAGCCTTTTCTGCTGATCGGCTTTAATGTCATAATTCACCGATCTGATCAATGACGTCATTGATCGGCTCCGCAAAAGACATTTACTCCACGTCGCCATCGTGTACAGTATATTCAAATCCAAAAGCTAGTTTATTTTTAGCCTTGTCGCGCGTCTTTTGACGTAGTACTGTAACTATATGACCACCAATAAAGTTATTTTTAAAAAAACACATGTCGGCGGTGTGGGGCAGACAACACGTAATGCCCGGATCAGACTACAAGACAAATTTGGTCTTTCACGATTGCACTATGTCAGACTACTGCAATAAGATCTTGTATTCCGATACCACCGCATCACGTTTTTTACGATCACTGGGATTCATCTTGTCAACTCAAACGCGACCGGATACACTCGTTACTATCGCGACAACAACAATAATGGATCGCGCCGTGTCTTTATAAGAACAAAATGGGGGAAAACGTGTTGGTAGTCACCGGTGCTCGGGAGAAGACGCTCGTTTAAGGCTTGCTTGGGGTATGTTCACGTACTTTTAATACAATACCGCTCGCAAGCAGGCAACAAAACGTTATGCACTAACTGCTGTAAGCGAACATGTAGGCGTTCTGTCGAATCATGCTCGAAAGTGTGTGTGTGTGAAGTAATTTAATTTCAATAAAGTAATTTAATTACAGTAAGTTAGCAACCATTATTTCTGTCATGTTGTAATGTTGGTTTGACCTGACTGATTAGAATACATGATCTGACAAGACCAATGATTTCCAACCTTAAATGGAGCCAAGGCACATATTTTACAATTGAAAAATCTCACGGCACACCAACAAACAAAAATGTCACAAAAAGTGGATACATTAATTACTGTATGTATTTCCTGCCATCTATTAGAAGACCATTCATTTGTTCCGTCTGTTATTATGCCTCACTGGCATAAACAGATGAAAAAAGATACATTTATTGTAAATATAATTTTTTGAGCAATTAAGTACACAAGTATATACAGTAAATGAAGTCATTTAAATAGACACATTGCTCCCTCTTGTGATCGGATCGGTTATCGCTGATCGGCCCCCAAAATCCTGATCGTGTAAAGCCTACTCTATACGTTAAAGGTCAGCTGACAAAGATGTTATGGAGTCAGTTAAAATTCATATTTTCATTCTTTATATGTTATGTAATACATGCATGTAACTTCCAGCAAGTTTTCAACCATAGTTTAGTTAAAAATTAGGTTTTTATGACGCATATTGTGTCCTCCCCGAACATACCCGAAGCTCAAGACACCGGGGTGTGGTTACTCTATCCACCGCAAGGGCTACCAGAAGTGACTTTGCAATTGACAAACACGGCACGCTACACACTATACCCAATGGCGAGCAACGTGTTGGAATATGTGGAGGAGGAGGATTTCGACGTACAGGAGCACCCAACTGAACTTGGCATCGTCAAAGCATACACGGTTGAGCCCATCAGACAGTGACGGCGACGAGCAGCCAAGTAGCAGCTCTACAACAGAAAAAGAGAGTGGCCACTGGCTCGATGTGACGGTATGTCAAAAACATGTATTTTTATACACTCATGGCTTGAAATAATGCCACCCCAGGGGTGCCAATATTTTGTAGCACGTCTATACGTATTATATATTCATATACGTTTCAGTGACACGGCACAAGCTTTTACATAGGATGCAGTGTTCCTATATATTGTGTGCACCTCGCTCTAGTTGCGTTATAACAAGCCGCGCACAAAGTCTTTGCCGTGTGCCTGTTGGCTTGTCATATAGTCAAAGGTACAGACGACAGTACTGAAAAGTACTGTGTGGGTCTTTTTTTCCTACTCTCCAGTGCATAGTAACCATAAGAGAGTCGTAGGTATATACAAGGAAATGCCCACCTCTTGTCTGCGCCGCTTCGCTGGTGTATCGTGGTGGCTGCAAGATTTAGTTCTCTTGCTGGCGGTGGAGGTTCCGATGGCCGTAGGAAATATAGTTGGCACCGCAGCTGGTTTCAGCCTCTGCCTAACTACACCTGTGTATCCAATGCTTTTTCAAAACATGCTGGTTCGAAGTGATTGGCACAGAGTTTGGAATGCTTGCTAGGCACCCATAGCTGACCACGTTTCTTCCCCTGTCGAGTGACTTTCACTATCCACTAGTCACATATTCCTTCTTCTCTTGGAAAGCCCAAAAAATGAAAAAAAAAATTAAAAACTCTTGCCACTACCTGAACCATTTGTACAACCAAATGCCAAACAATAAACCATCGTGACATCGTTAAATCATACGACAACAAATATACAAGGACGGGAACAACAGCATGGAACAATAGCACACAACGCCGAATGAACAGGATGTTTGGCTTGTGTGATGTCACAGCGCCGGAAAGAGACGAAGACCGGAAGGCGCGGGATGCAAAAAGCAGAAGGCGCATTCTGCATCGTATTTATCGATTTAACTGCTGTATATCTGCCATATAATCACTTAGAAATGGCAGATGTGGTTTGTAAAGGGATTCTAGAGTTATCAAGAAAAAAATTTAAAAACTTTTTTCCTCTGACCTTTCAGTCTAAGAATTTGACCTACCTCACTATGTATGGGGGACATGCATGGGAGTAGGGATGGGGTGGGGAAGAGGCGACTGGGAGTGCGGTGGCTGGGGGGTAGAAATCTGCAGGGTCTCAAGAGGGGAGGCAAAGGGGAGGGGTTCATGACAGGGTCTGAGTCATGACCTAAATTCTCATGCGGGAGAGTTCCTCGTCCATATTTTTCTGCACACCCTCCCCTTCCCACTTTCATGAGAGACGCACCTTTCTAACAAAAGCATCTTGCCAACAAATGCTGCATTTCAGAAATCACAAACAAAAGGACGTGAACAACAATGTCGCCCCTGAAAATTAAGGGGCACTGGATTGGATTTTTTTAACAGCAAAGCCAAATTCCGTTCCTGCTTAGAGCAGCCCACTGCACACCATATTGTTCCTCTTGTGTGACAGGTGTGCGCACGAGCTGGAACATCCACTTGGACAAGGGACAAGAGGTAACAGGGAGAGTGGACAGGAGGGACGACAGCTAGTATTGAAGGATCACTTCCTGAGATGTCGGACATTTAGCAACATGCGTATTAAACAAAGGAAGTTCAAACACCCAGCAGTTGTAAAACAAGTAAGTGCTTTCCATTTTGAAGTGAAGACTGAAATGCGTTACAGATGGTTCCAGAATGCGAACAGGATTCCTTCTTACATGAGGACAAAGACTAACCAAAAAGCTTCATGACAAAGAAGGCCTCAGAACAAGTTGCTGGGCCTACACACAGGGTAATTTGAGTAAATGACATTGGCATAGCGGGGCCGACAAAATGCAAGCATGGCCGCACACAATACACTTCATTCAGTGATTCATTCATTCTCCCTCCCTTCCCCTCCTCTCCTCTCCTCTCCTCTGCATGCTCCCTCTGGCTGCAGTTGGAGGAGCGAAAGGTGAGGGGGGAGGGGCAGCAGATGATGATAATGCAGTAAGAAATGGTACTCCACCCAGGCGTGCACACATACACACACGCTGTTATTCAGTTCCTTCTTAACGGCTGCGACAACACAAACACACTGAGCAACACACATGGGAGAAAACACACATTTAGCTGCGCCACACCCAAAACCAGACGTCAAACCTCCCACCACCAGCCCAGGTCCCAGATTTGACAAAACACAATTCGAATTATAAAAACACATGAGCTAAAAAGCTAACCTTGCATTATGAAGTCTGTCAGCCCTGCTTCCTCTCTCGCTTTGCTCTCCCACTATTGCTTTTCTCTCTCCCTCCCTAGCGCTCTCTCAGCTGTCATCCACGCCCAGCACCCCCCCACCCACCACCTCCGTTGTCCAATCACAGGAGCTCCATTGAGGGCCAGCCAACCAGCACTAACCTCATTAACATATCGCAGAGGCCTGAAGGCGGTTTGGGGGCCGTTGTCGTTTTTTTAAAGAGACAGCTGGCCCGTTTCCCCACGGCTGCAGCCACGACCCTTCACCTTGTACTCTCCTTCTCATCTGTCTCCAGAGACACTCAAACAATATTCCCTCCATTTTAAGATCACCATTCAAACCTCATCTTTATCATCTACTCTCAACCACGCGCTCCCAAAAAACAAAGTTGCGTGCCCAGTGACTTCACTACACTTCATCATATGTCACTAAAAATACTTTTGCTAAACAGAAATTCAGATATTTCTCTCTTATTGTTCTAGATAGTGTCATTTAGTTGTATTTAATGTATCATACTGATCATAATCCCTCAAGGGTAAATTCAATTTACACTGCTGTATAAATTTTATATTGCACACCACACAGAAACTGATCACACACAAAGGCATAAAAGGAGAAAGATTCAGAGTGAAGAAGCACAAAAACAGTGCTGCATCTCTTGCTCATGGACACCCAGCACGTCTTAAACAACTAGCTGCAATATTTCCTCTCTTGTCCAGTGTGATTCGAACCATTACCCTCCAGTTCCACAGCCCAAGTCCTTGAAGAGGAGCTTCTGCAGCCCATAATTGATTCAATAAACTTTAAAACCTAAAACATTCCTAGTCTAGTATTAAGCAAATAAAAAACAATGTCACAATCCAATAAAATCCTGTAAAGTGAAACCCCACCTCTTCACAGTTTGCTATTCACGAATTCACTAATACATGTTTTCTGAGCAACCTTTTCACTAAAATAAAAAAATATGTTTGTACTCTTTCAGTAATGCCCTAAAATGCCGCTGGATTGCGCAAAAGCCCTGGCTAATGGGAAAGTCGTCATCGGTACGAAGAAATGCATTGACTGAGAGACAAAGATCTTTGTATGTCAGGAAGGAGCTAAGCTTAGCCCAGGTTTTCAGTGGAAGTTATGAAGAGTCATCAAAGGATGTACATTTACATGTGCCCTTCCAGTGCATTTCATCGAAGTACAATCATCTGTATGCCATTTAATTTCAAGGGTAATGTAAAATGAGTTTTAAATTCTAAACTGTTTTGGGATTACCATTTAAATTATTAATGAAGACAATTATAAACATGTTGGGGGGGGGGGGGGGGGGGGGGGCTTCAACTACTCTGGATTTTGTGACTTTTTTGCATTTTATCTGAAACAAAATATTATGGGCTAAAAATTTTAATAAAGTCAAAAGTTGGCAATGGCACAATATCTCTAACACTGAGCAAAGCAACTACTTGTTGGCACAGCATTGTGCATACACATTTTGCTCCTCTCATGTAGCTAAACAAGTCAACCAAAACATCAGAATGTTGAAAACCAATATGAAATAATTACAATTTACTATTGTAATTGTTTGAGAAATTCAATGGATTGTACAGATACTGTGGCCTGTGAGTGTACATTTCAGATCTGATCTAGAGTTTGTTTTATATTTGCCCCTAAAGCAAACAAAATATAAGTAACAATTTAAACTTTGCATTATTTTCTTTAAAGGCAAAATTTTAACAGAACTCTGATATTGGATCTTTTTTAGATGGTACGTTATGTGCCTAGTGAGTGTACACTTCTACTTCGAGATAAGAGCTTTTAAATATGGAAAGAAAATATTAGCCTTGAATGTCATTACAAATTATCTTTGTAAAGAGCATTATTTTTTATATAGTTATACTATGGTATTTGAACTCACTCAACGGACTATAGTTAATGATTGCTTCTATTAAAAAAAAAAAAATTGGTTTCTTTTGCCACACACCACAACCAACAAATAAAAACTCACCCTCACAAATGCGGTCGAGCCTCTGGCGCTTGACCTGTTTATGTTTGTCCATCAGAGCCATAGACTGAGCAGTCTGGATGTTGAACACAGTTGAACCAATATAAAAGCTTCTTAATAATCTCCAGTCCTGTTGACCTGCAAACAAAAAGTAACAGCTAAATTTTTAGACTGAATGCATAAACTTACTTTTCTAACTGTATTTGGCTATACAGTTTTTTTTTTTTTTTTTTATCGTTTCTGCATTTCATCCACACAAAGCTGGTGTTTTGGGACCTCAAATTCAATAATTTTTTAAACCATGTCCCAGAGTGGATATACAGTGGGAGGAAAAAGTATGAACCAATTGGAATTTCTTACATACATAAATTGGTCATCAATTGTAGTCTGATCATCTAAATCACAAGAATAAAAGTTGAGAATACCAATTAAAACAATTGTGTTTTCATATTTTTTAATGAAAATAACGTAAACATTAAAAAAAGAAAACCCTTGGATTTATTATCTGGTTGACCTTTGGCAGCTATACGCTCAACCAAACGTTTCCTGTAGTTGCAGATTAAATGATTAGATTTTTTAGCTTTCCTCTTGACAAAACTGTTGCAGTTCAGCAAGATTCCTGGGATATCTGGTGTGAATCGTTCTCTTGAGGTCATGCCATAGCATCTCAACCAGTTTGAGGTCAGAACCTAGACTGATTCTAAAACATACTGTATTTTCTTCTTCTGAAGCCATTCTGTTGTTGATTTGCTTCTGTGTTTTTCAACCTTGTCCTGTTGCAACACCCATCCTCTTTTGAGCTTCGACTGTTGGACCAGTGGCCTCAAGTTCTTCTGAAAATATCTTGATAAACTTGTGAATTCATTTTTCCCATTGATGATAGCAAGCTGTCCAGGCCCTAAGCTGGAAGAGCACACCAATATAATGATGCCACTTACACCATATTTCACAGTTAGGATAAGGTTATGATGTTGGTGTGCCAGTTATTATTCAAATGTATTCGATTTATTTTGGCTATATGAACATTACATTGCATCTTTTCTCCAATCTCATTTCTAACTAGCAAATTTGTTTTTGAGATATTCATCTAAGAAGCATTTTCACAAATGGAAGCGATCCAACTCACCCAACAACAGCTCCGTGCGCGAGAGGCACAGCTGGCTCCTTTTTTTTTTTTTTTTTATTTATTTTTTTAAGAAAAAATAAAAATTAGAATCACCTTTTATTGTCATGAACATGCATGCATGTACGTACACGAAATTTTTTCTCTGCATTTAACCCATCACAGTGAACACATACACATTAGTGGAACACACTGGAGCAGGGGGCAGCTGAAGCGCCCGGGTATTAGTGTCTTGCTCAAGGACACCACAGCCGTGAGTCCGGGGGATGTTGGCGGATGGTACAGTCAGGGTCTTGAACCTAGGTCCCCCATGGTGGCAGGCGATGATCTTAACCATTGGGCCACAGCTGCCCATGCCCATTCCTGTGCCTATGTAGTGCGATCATATTGCGATATGATTCGTAATATATAAAAACTGCCATATAACCCTATAACAGAGTCTCATACGGACCCCCATCTATAGCCACAAAAGAAAGGTTATGATTCGAGACACATGGGGTGCTTCCGTTTTAAGCGGCAAAGCATTACAGGCTTTACAGTAGTGACTAAAGGTACACGCCAATCACGTGCGAGTTAAGCCATCCCATGTGACCTTACTCAGCCAATGAAGTCTGCAACTTAGGCAGTAATCACTGACTGTACCCAGAGACGGGGGGGGGGGGGGGGGGGGGGGGGGGGGGACTTAGTGTGGAAGCTGAGTTAAAAAGATGGGGAAAGGGAGATGATTCTGAAAAATGACCGATGGGTTATTGTTACAAGCAGATGTAGATAGAACTACTCGGCTACTTATATGTCACAATAAATGCACACCATATGATCTTCCAGACCTTTGCTTCAGGAATTTTTTTCCATTTTACCTTTTTACATTTTAGCTGAATACACATGGTTTATATAATGTTTAACATTATAAGTGATTTATTCAAAGCATTTATTTTTCTGTAAACCATTTTATGTTATTTTACAATAATGTTGCAGTTGAATACATTATTATTATTGTTTTTAAATCGGTATTAATTCTGACATGTTTTAGTATTTTAAAAAGGTTTAGATAATAATACAATTAAAGTACTGAATCAATAAGCAGTATCGTTAGTAGTCGTAGTATCATTAAAATCTTAACGATACCCATGCCAACTAGATTAACCTGCAGGCAGTCCAGAACGGTCTCCTATTGAAAATGTGTAGCACATTATGAAGCACAAAATATGACAACGGAGACCCCAGACTGTTGAGCAACTCAAGCTGTACATCAAGCAAGAAATGGAAAGAATTCCCCCTAGAAGGCTTCAACAATAACAACAAAGGTGGATTACCAGTGTTGCATTCGTGCTGCATTAACTTCTGAGCATGACATGGCTTTTCCAGCCAATTCAGTCCACACAAATGTCTCCTTTATTCGTCGCTTTGCATTCACCATCTTTGCTCTGAGTTTGTTTACATCATCTGATATCTTATTCTGTTTTGGGAAAATATATATACTGTATCTAGGCGTATATCAGCGATTTACGGTTGAATTGGTTGACACGCTGTCTGGAGACGTCTACTACACATCGTCCTGGTGAGAGTGCAAACCATAGTTTGGTCTCCCGGGTCCCACAGTCGCCGTAATTGATCATCCTCGGCGACGTCTCCGCCAGTGATATAGACATTTCTTTTAAATACTCTCTTGTGTTATGTGGTGAGTGCCAGCCTGTCCTACTTTGTTTCACATGATGGGTTTTATTTGTTTGTGTTCAGGATCACCGCAAAGCTAGTTATAACTGCAACCTGGGTTACATCATGAATGATTGTTTTTAAAAAAAGAAATTCTAGATGATGATTGAACAAACTAGACAAAAGAGGCCATTTCAGTGTGTGTAGTTCTCTCCCTGAAGAAACATTTATAATACATGTAAACCACAATCATATTAAACTGTTCATACTGATGGAGTTGTTGTGCCTGAACGTTGACTTGATTCCTCACTAATCCTCATCTTAAAAAGAATGTCATATCAAAATAGCCATCCATCGATCTATTTTCTATACTGCTTATCTTCAATAGGGTTGTGGGTGAGCTGGAGCCTCCATCCATCTATATTATGTACAGCTTATCCTCATAAGTAGTAGTACAGTATATGTGTATACAAGTGTTTATATGCGATATGTAAAAGTAATTTTGGTGTATGTATGCATGTATTTTGAACTGCACTTCTTGAAAATGCATCTTAGGTTATGGTGAAGGGATAGGTACTTAAGTTTAACTTCTTCCTACTCCTTTTCGGACTAGCAGTAGATGGTGTTTCAGTATGAGATATTTATATTGTAGATTTTCCTCCGTCCCCCCCAGCCATCCCCCCGTTCAGTTTTTGTACAGCATGCTCAAAATAAATATCTTCAATCAATCAAAATTAGGGTCCCCAGCCTGTTGCAGAAAACACAAACAAACACTCAAACCTATGGACAATTTAGAGTCTTCAATAAGTTAACATTAACGGTGACAATGCCAGAATACCCACAGAAACCACACGCAACCATGGGGAGAACATGAAAACACCAGACAGAAACGCCAGACTAAGATTCAAACCACAGAACTGTGATGTAGACGTGCAAAATGTATTCAAATAAAATTGTGATTTTATTTATGCAATATTTGATCTTAATTATTGTCAGTGGTCAGTGACAACCTCCTAAAAGTATCCCTTATTTTGCATTTCAGACATGCTTGCAAATATCAACTTTATTCTGGGAATTAACTTTTATTTCTGGGCTATCCTCCTTTATTTCCAATTTGGAATGAACTAAACTTGGCAACAGTCACGTGAGATCAAGTGCAATTGTTACATTTAAAGACAAAGGTAATGGGATGTTGACAGCACTTACCTGAAAAGTACTGTCTGTTGTGACCCTTCAGTTGTTAAAGTAGTTGATACTGTAAGCAAAGACAAGGAACACAGACTTAAGATTGATAACGTCAAACTGCTGGCACCACTGCATGCATCGAGCTGGCTTGACAATAGCACGTCATGTACAACAACCACACAGCCAATATTCAATCCAAGATACGCTTATGGGGTCACACCGACAGACAGTGAGATTACACACTTTGTCCGCGATGTGCATTTATACACGAGTGATATCAAGCGCATCGTGTTGTAATTTTAAGCATGTGGAGTGCCAAGTTAGCAAATAGTAACGTCACACTGAACCCGCATAGCATTTGACACTTGAGCACACGTTTCGTTTAAAAGCACTACTTGTTAAAGCAAACCCAAACCCTAGAATCGGGAGTATTTAAAGTGTTTAACTGGGGCGAAGTTGCAAGCTGCCGCGGGAACTAGGTTTGCCTTGTTAGCAAGCAAGTCACCGTTACCCAATTCACTTTAGCCGAGCACGCTAGCTAGACCGCCTTCCAGATATCAATTAACTGGAACAATACAATGAATGGTGGATGTGATTTTCTTACGTCGCACGGGTTTGATTCAAAGAGGGTTAGAAATGTATCACGCCTCCCCCCATCGGTGGATACGTTTCCCGTTCGCAGCTATCTGAACTGGTGCTAACTAACGACATAGCATAAAGGCTAGCTAGCCCAAACACAAACATTTGGAGCTGATATTTGAATGGAAAAGACCAAACCGCACCGACTTCCGTGCAGTATCTAAGGTTGCGTGGCTACAGTTCAGCAGTGAGCATGACGGTCTCGAGTGATTTACAGAACTAAATACGTGAGCAACAGTGCTAACGCTAGCTAGCAACGAACGTGCCGCTGTGTGTGTGTGTGAAAGATGCGAGAGGAGGGAGCCCATTTCGCTCGATTTGTTATCAGCGAGTGGCGCTACGGTGGGGAGGGGAAATCAAACTAAAAGGAACATTTCTTCAAAACATATATTGTGCATCGTCCACGTGACTCAATTCAAGTAGGACTACAACGGTAGCCGGCGTTCAAATCCTGGGGTTTAAAAAAAAAAAAAAAAAAAAAAAAAAAAAAAAAAAGATCCAGTTATTTACCCCGATTAAACTCTTTGGAGAGTGCTGAGACAGTGTGCGTGCGTCGGCGGTTCCCTCTGTCCCGATCGCCATGAAATTGCACAAAAGAGGAAGTGCTGTGTGTGGTGGGGGCAGTAGTGTGACTGTGAGAAAGGAGCCGTGGTGGTCTGGAAGGAGCGCCCTCACCTTTCATGGCGGAACTGTTAACTTCAACTGGCTCTTTACTTAACTGAAAGGATCTTTGACGCGGTTACATTTCGTCACCTACTGAGGTGGCAAAAGTACTCTGTACTGAAGTAGAAGTACAAATACTTGTGTAAATTGGTAAAAGTAGAAGTACTGGACTCATTTAAGTGCCAACGTTGTGAACTGAGTAACAAAAATGCTACATTATGATTATAACTGAAAAAATACATACCATACCTGTAAGTCTTTTGACAGATAAAGAGATGTTCTTTTGTGTGTTTAGGATGGCGTAAGACAACACTTTCACCGGGCATAATTCTTGGAGCCAACAACATCAAACAATTCTCTTAAATAAGGCCCTGGATGGGGAATATCTTGCTTTTCCAAATTTGTTGTGTCATCTTGTTAAAGCTGCCTTGTTCACATTTTTCCATGTCGCTGCTGTCCCCACAAGATTTCAGTCAAATAAGATTTCAACCATGGGTGATTTTACCTCTCTCCATTGCCATTTTTGATGTTGTGTGCTCATCTGCAACTCACAAATATTCACATCACTCCAGAGTCGAGGCTCCACTACTCTTTCCAATAACTCCATTGTGTGGCTCATCAACTTTATTCCTCTATAGTTCCCACAACGGCGGCACGGTGGACGACTGGTTAGAGCGTCAGCCTCACAGTTCTGAGGACCCGGGTTCAATCCCCGGCCCCGCCTGTGTGGAGTTTGCATGTTCTCCCCGTGCCTGCGTGGGTTTTCTCCGGGTACTCCGGTTTCCTCCCACATCCCAAAAACATGCATGAATTGGGGACTCTAAATTGCCCGTAGGCATGACTGTGCGTGCGAATGGTTGTTTGTTCCTATGTGCCCTGCGATTGGCTGGCAACCAGTTCAGGGTGTACCCCGCCTCCTGCCCGATGACAGCTGGGATAGGCTCCAGCACGCCCGCGACCCTAGTGAGGAGAAGCGGCTCAGAAAATGGATGGATGGATGGATAGTTCCCACAACTGAAAATTACCATTGTTCTAAAAAAAAAAAAAAAAAAAAAAAATAGGCACCAGAACACTTTTCCTCCATTCTACAGCCATGTCTTCACACCTTCTAGGATTCTATAGAAAACTCTGGTCAAAAACTCCACAGCCATTTCTCCTAAATGCTTCCATACCTCCTTTCCATTTCTTCATCCTCTTTAGTGCCTTTCTAACTTCCGGCTTAATCACATTACTTCCCGGTCCATCACACGTGCCTCTTCTACTATTCCTTCTCTTTCATTTTCAGAAATGTTTTCCTTCCTTGAATTATTCTTTCCATCTAGCCTGCACACTAATTGCACCAGTCAACACATTTCCATCTCTATCCTTAATCATCCCAACCTGTTCCATGTCCTTTCCATCTCTATCCCTCTGTCTAGCCAACCTGTATGGATCTTTTTCATTTTTTTACTGTCTGGCATACATGTTGTTTGGCCTTTTGCCACCTTCTACCTTTGCCTTATGTCGCATCTACTGGTATTCTTGTCCCCTCTTTTCAGTCCTCTCGGTGTCCCAGTTCTTCTTAGCTAACCTCTTTCCTTGTGTGCTTTCCTACCTTTTAAGGTTCCACCACTAAGTCTCCTTCTCTCCTTTCCTACACCATGTACTGTCCTGCCTGTCTCTCTGATCGCCTTGGCCGTAGTGGTCCAGTCTTCTGGAAGCTCCTCCTGTCCACCGAGAGCCTGTCTCACCTCCTTTCAAAAAGCCACACAGCGCTTTTCTTTTTTCAGTTTCCATCACATGGTTCTTTGCTCTGCCTTTGTCTTTTTTGATCTTCCTCCCCACCACAGAGTCAGTAACCTCCTTTAGATTATATCGTCTGAACAAGATGTAATCCACCTGCGTGTTTCTACCTGCATTCTTGTTGGCTACCCTATGTTCCTGCCTCTTCCGGGAGAAATTGTTCACTACAGCCATTTCCATGCTTTTGACAAGTCCTCCCCCATCTGTCCCTCCAAGTTTGTTTCCTGGATGCCAAATTTCCCCATCACTTCTTGTTCTTCTTCTTCACTTCGTACTTTACAGAGCAAATCTGTCAAAACGACACTAAACTAGCAACATTAAAGAAACCAACAGAGCACTTCCGGCTTTCTCTTATTTTGGAACTCAAAATTGTGCCACTTTCAGTTACAGACTGACACTACCTTGACGATCACCACACAGCGCAATTCACATCAATCAGACTCAAATAAAATTTAACAAATGCATACAAAATTAGTCAATGTTCAAGACACTTAAATAATTAAGAAGAACATATTTTCTTAAACAATATATTACTTTGTGGCCATTACTACAGTGACTACAGACAGCTGATCAAACAGACAGACACACAGCACAGCACACAGCATGAAGCGGAGGAGACAGAGTTGGGGAAGCATGTGCATATTTGATTTGTGGGGGCACGGCATTGTTTGAGAGAGGTGTGCTCCCTCTTGCCCGAACGTGTAGCCGGCCCTGCTTAAAACATTGTCACAAAGTTTAATGACGACAACTGTTTGAACCTGCAATAAATGGATGCACTTTATCCAAAAGATAGTTATAAAATAAAAACACAGTGACGCCAATACACCACGGAACAGTTGTACTTTAGAGATTTCATCCATCCATCCATTTTCTACCGCTTATCTGAGGTCGGGTCACGGGGGCAGTAGCTTTGGCAGGGACGCCCAGTCTTCCCTCTCCCCAGCCACTTCATCTAGCTCTTCCGGGGTGATCCCGAGGCGTTCCCAGGCCGGCCAAAAGACATAGTCTCTCCAGCGTGTCCTGGGTCGTCCCCGGGGTCTCCTCCCGGTGGGACATGCCCAGAACACCTCACCAGGGAGACGTCCGGGAGGCATCAGAGTCAGATGCCCCAGCCACCTCATCTGGCTCCTCTCGATGTGCAGGAGCAGCGAATCTACTCTGAGATCCTCCCGGATGACCGGGCTTCTCACCCTATCTCTAAGGGAGAGCCCGGACACCCTGCGGAGGAAACTCATTTTGGCCGCTTGTATCCGGGATCTTGTTCTTTCGGTCACGACCCACAGCCCGTGACCGTAGGTGAGGGTAAATTGAGAGCTTCGCCTTTCGGCTTAGGTCCTTCTTGACCACAACGGACCGATACAAAGTCCGCATCACTGCAGACGCTGCACCGATTCGCCTGTCGATCTCCCGTTCCATTCTTCCCTCACGCGTGATCAAGACCCCAAGATACTTGAACTCCTCCACTTGGGGCAGGATCTCATCCCCGACCCGGAGAGGGCACACCACCCTTTTCCGACCGAGGACCATGGTCTTAGATTTGGAGGTGCTGATTCTCATCCCAGCCGCTTCACACTCGGCTGCGAACTGCTCCAGTGAGAGTTGGAGATCACGGGTTGATGAAGCCAACAAAACCACATCATCTGGAAAAAGAAGAGATGCAATACTGAGGCCACCAACCCCTCTACGCCTCGGCTACGCCTTGAAATAATCGGTGACAAAGGGCAGCCTTGGCGGAGTCCAACCCTCACTGGGAATGAGTCCGACTTACTGCCGGATATGCGGACCAAACTCTGACTCCGGTCATACGGGGACCGAACAGCCCATATCAGGGGGTTCGGTACCCCATACTGCCGAAGCACCCCCAACAGGACTCCCCGAGGTACACGGTCGAACGCCACAAAACACATGTAGACTGGTTGGGCGAACTCTCATGCACCGTCGAGGACCCTGCCAAGGGTGTAGAGCTGGAGAGATTCCCTTATATCTGAAATATCCACATTCAGAATATTTTGATTAACTATATGAGAGGTATAATATACTTTGATGAAATCCAACAAAAGAGGTGCATCAAAAATTCTGCCTTTACAGTTATAATGCTCCTGCTTGATTGACTGCAAGGGGAATAAATGCAAGTTCATTATTGTGTAGCGGTGCATTGCATCATGCTGAAAGCTGCTTATTGCACCACAGCACATAAAAAAAAACACACACACACACACACAGAGAGAGAGCGAGAGAGCGAGACATTTTCATGTCATTCTCTATCAAACTTTATTGGTACATAAATTGTGCAATATATTCATATCCAGAATATTTCCATCTGAAAACATATGCAAAGTCAACCATCTCGCTAAGGCCACCAAAAATATCATCTGCATCATTCGCCCATCCACACTTTGACTCAGTTCCATTCGCTTCACAGTCTATTTACACTGTGCCATACTGTAATGTGCTGGCTGCAGCATTTTTTGTAATTCAACAGGCTAGTCAAGTGTGTAACATACCCACTCCAAAGTATCTCAATCAGCACAAACTGAGACTGTGAAATTCATGAAGCTCTCTGAATGTCACATATAAGGCGTGGTCCAAACAGTGTCATCTACATTGACATTTAGAAACATTTGTCATGATCAAGCAACTTAAAAGAAACCACAAACATGAAAGAAAACTTAGTTAAAAAATTGAGGGAGCATTATTAACTACCATCTGCAGTGGTGGGGCACTTAAGAGGTGTTCCAGGTTTATCAAAATGGGTGGCAGAATCCTCCAAACAACATGCAGGAACAGAGCTCATCTGACTTGTGAATACTTTGCAGGTGTTTGTGAATACTTTGCAGGTGTGAGGGACATGTGAGAACTCTGAACAGCATGGATAAATGGACAAAGGGGGTTACTCATTAAGAATACTGTAAAAAAATAGGAAAAAAAACATCTGTAGTGAATGTGGGATTTCAGGAATTGCAGCTATATCTTGGAAAGCATTATGTGAAGCCTAAATGTACACACACCCAATAAGGATTACATCCTCCAGTAACAGCTCATACTGTTACATCCAAAGGGCTGAAGATCATGGCTTCCTCACAATTTAAAATTTAAGGATCTAACCACCTTCATAACTGTAACTACATTGCCAATCTTCGTATCTGCAGGAGAGCCCATTTTCGTATCTGCAGGAGAGCCCATTTTCACTCTTCTAATGAGGGTCCGTGTTACACGTGATTCATTGCCTGAGGCTAGAGTTATACTGTAAGCGGCCACAACATGCAAAGTTAGTTCCACAATGATTCAAGATTAGCTAAGTCTGTACAGTATATCCTCAGTGTGGACATGCATTGAATGGTCAATTAGGTACACCCACACAATCGATCCAGCCATCCATCCATTTTCAATACCGCTAATCCTGTTCAGGGGAAAAGGAGGCTATTCCAGCGAAAGGTGGACTACCAATCAAACTCACATTTACCCTGTCACTGAGTGGGTATTGAATCCACTCTGCCTGCACCGAAGTCAAGCGAATGTACCACTACACCATCAGTGGACTCCGCACACGCTAATGAGATCCAATACAAGAGCTGCACAAATAAGACCTCCTAGTGAGAAGCAATGTAGGGATTATTAACTTCTAGTCAGTATTTTCCTCTTTATTTTCAGTGAGGTGATTGGCATGTGTTGTGCTTGCATTTCAAATTAAACTGTCAAGTTTTGACTTTGCACCAGTAAAATGGCAATAAAGATGGCCAATTATCTGTCTGAAAGTGTCAGAATCCTAAAAACCAAGCATTGTCTTTCAAAAGTAAAAAATTATACAGCTCTTGTATTGGTTCGTATTAGACTGTAAACTGCAGGACAGTTGTATGGTGGTCTAATGATCATAGTCAGGAAATCCAGGATCAAATCTTCATTCGAACAGCTTCCACATCCCTATGTTAGGCTAACTGGTTACTCTAGATTGTCCATGGCTTAATGGATAAATACAGTGCCATGAAAAAGTATTGGCCCCCTTCTCCAATTCTTATATTTTTCCATAGTTTCCCCACTTCAATTTTTAAGATCATCAAACAAATGTAAATATCAGAAAAATATAACCCAAGTGAACTTAAAATGCTGTTTTTAAACAGTGATTTCATTTATTAAGGAAAATAAACTATTCAAAGTTACCTGGCCCTGTGTGAAAAAGTAATGGCCCCCTAAACCTAATAACTGCTCCTCAGCAGCAACAACTGAAATCAAGGCTTTTCCTATAAATGGCAACGTGTCCTTCACATCTCTGTGGGGTTATTTTGCCCGACTCTTCCTTGCATAATTGTTTGAATTCAGCAAAAATTGAGGGTTTTCAATCATGAATAGCTTTTTTTAAGGTCATGCCACTGCATTTCAAATCGGATTCAAGTCTGGACTTTGACTAGGCCACTCCAAAACCATTTTGTTTTTTTAAGCAATTCAGAAGTTGACTTGCTGGTGTGTTTTGAATCGTTACCCTGTTGCAGTACACAAACTGATAGCTAAACATTGTCCTTCAGGATTTTCTATTAAAGAGCAGAATTCAAGGTTCCATCAATCACAGCAAGTTGTCCAGGTCCTGAAGGAGAAAAAGCAGCCCACTACCAGCACGTTTTGACTGTTGGTATGATGTTCTTTTTGTGAAATGCTGTACTATATTTGCGCTAGATGTAACGAGACACACACCTTCCAAAAAGCTCAACTTTCATCTCGTCAGTCCATACAATGTTCTACCAAAGGTGTTGGGAATCATTCGGATGTTTTGTTGCAAAAGAAAGACGAGCCCTTGTTCTTTTTGGTCCGCAGTGGTTTTTGCATTGGAACTCTGCCGTGGATGCCATTTTTGCCAAGTCTCTTCTGTATTGCTGTGTCATGAACACTGACCTTAACTGAGGCAAGGGAGTACTGCAGTTCTTTTGAAGTTGTCCTGAGATCCCTTGTGGCCTCTTGGATGAGTCACTATTGTTCTCTAGGGGTAATCTTTGTAGGGAAGGTTCACTACTGTTCCATGTTTTCTCTATATGAGGATAATGGCTCTCCCAATGGGTTGCTAGAATCCTAAAGCTTTAGAAATGGCTTTTGTAACCATTTTCCAGACTGATGTCAATGATGCTTTTTTAGATGTTCTGTCCGACTTGATTTTGTCGGGACAGATTCTGTTTAAGTGATTTCTTGATCGAACAGGTCTGGAGGTAATCAGCCTTGGATGTGATCAGTGAAAATAAACCAAAAATTGTGATTAGCCACAATTTATAATTTAACAAGGGGATAATTACTTTTTCAGCAAAGGGCCAGTTAACCTTTCTTTAATAACTGAAATCATTTAAAAAGAGCATTTTAAGTTCACTTGGGTTATATTTGTCTATTTATATTTTTTGACAATCTTAAACAAAGTAGGGAAACTATGCAAAAATGTAAGAATTTGAAAAGGGGGGCAAATACTTTTTCACAGCACTGTGGATACTTTATTCGTCTTGCAAGGGAGTTGGACACAGTGGAAGACTTGTTAGCACATCCGCCTCATATTTCTGAGGACTGGGGTTCAAAACCGGCCTCTCCTGTGCTGAGTTTGCATGTTCTCCCTGTGCCTGCGTGGGTTTTCTCCGGGTACTCCGGTTTCCTCCCACATCCCAAAAACATGCATAGTTGGTTAATTGAAGACTCTAAATTGCACATACAGTAGGTGTGAGCATGAATGGTTGTTTGTTTCCATGTACATACAGTAGGTATGAATGCAAGTGTGAATGGTTGTTTGTTTCTATGTGTCCTGTGATTTGCTGGCGACCAGTTCAGGGTGTACCCCGCCTCTCACCCGAAGATAGCTGGGATAGGCTCCAGCACCCACCGCGACCCTAGTGAGGATAAGCGGTACAGAAAATGGATAGATTGATCTCGCAAGGGAAATTAGATAATGGTTATTTGTCAAATGTGCCATGAGACTGACTGGGGATCTGTCCAAGTACTACTCCACCTCTCCCCCAACATCAGCTGGGATAGGTGCCATTTACCCACAACTCTGAAGAGGACAAGCCGTATAGAAAACAGCTGGATAGTTTTGTGTACCTAGCGTGCTGACCATTGTGAACGTACACTTAGAAACATAAAACAGATTTTTCAGGGTACAGGACTGGTTTGCAAACATATTTTCCAACATTTTTTTAAATCTAGGGTTTAATCTAAATCTATATAGCAATCGTAAAATAGGATGTTGAGGGGTAAAGTTCTTCCAACATTGTTTGTACTGCCATGGGTGAGTCATCACGCCTGCTATTCAACCTACGGGGCATCTTATTTATGTCACTTTTCCAAAGGCTCAACATTGGACACATGAATGGCTGTCAAAATGTAACGCTCCTTAAAGCCAATCTACTGTCCTCAGCTCCAGAAAAGAATATTAAGACAAGTAATACACAGCCAACTAGCAGCACTACTTAAAATTTTAATAATTTACCGGCAGAAAGCCATAGACGGAGCCTGTCTTCACAAAAAGTTGTCAATTTCACTTTGGAGTGGTGCAAGAGGGGAGGCACAATAACACTGTTTTTTTTTTTTAACAGTAACTAGCTCTATAGCTCCAAACTGTTTTGATCTTGAGTATAGATATAAGCCTGAGGCAGCGAGCATGTAGAAGTGTGCTTAACATGGTAAAGGAAGCTGTTCCCACAGGAAGCAGCGTTTTCCCTCTATCATCAATTTTCTTCTATGAGGTTCAAGTCCAGTTCTGTGCAGTCTCTTTCAAAAAGCATATGGGCCTCAGTCGTCGCAGTTCTTTTAATTGTATCATCTTCGTCCTCCTCTTCACTTTCACTTAGTGGTCTGATGCTGGCTCGGCCCAGGAACTCTGCAGGCGAAAGAGAAGAGTTCTGCTCCACTTGGGAGTGCACCTGACCCATGCAACCACCTGTACCAGACACTAGGCCCTCACCGTTGCCAATCTGTTATGGAGAAAGAAGCAACATTGCTATTAAGTAGCTTGGCCAACATTGTTGGGGGGGGGGGATAAAAAAAAAATCTTTGACTATAACTAATTACATTCAAACGTGTTAAATGGGAGTCATCCATTGTGACTCTGATTACCCCCTCTGACCCCAAATAAATTTCGAATGTTTTGTGCTAACAGACTGGTATTTGAAACCGTCCTCCACCTTGACTAAGGCCCCGGTTCAGCTGAAGAAAAAAAACACCACAGAGCATGATTCTACCACCACCATGGCCTATTTAATCTTGTGAATGTTGGGACTTATTCCATAGTTCTGGCCTTAGAAATTATGTTTGTAGGAATACAATCCCTCCAGAATAGACTCAGTAATTTTAGGATAGTTTTCTGATGAAATGTTTTATTTTCAGGCAGATTTTGGCCCGCCCACATTTTGGACACATCAGCCTGTCATAACCTGACACGTAAAGCGCAGGAGGCAATTACATTTCCTCATTGAAACTCTATGCATTCTGCTGTGGAATTTTTGCCGATATTGAAAGTCTGGACGTTTGTTTGTTTTTTAAAAAACAATAACGCGTGATAATAGTGATAGTGAAACATGTTGGAAGGACTGTTGAAATGCCTCCTTGAGGAAAGAAGACAGCCACGTCGTCCCACGATGTAATTCTTGCAGATTCATTTCTGCATATATGAATTGGTTTCTTCAGATCAGTTTTGGATTGATTGGACCACAAATGCCTCTACGATGTTTGAAAAGAGTTCCTATGGATGTCAAAGGCATTTATGTAGTAGGCCTTGTGTGACAAGACGTGGGCGGACTTTGGCTGGGTGTCACGACGTCAGATAACAAGGGTCTCCTGGCTAAAAGAGTTATATCGCTTAATGTCCCAAAACTGCGACTGATCATCGCCAAAATGATGTATACATCCCTATTTATGCCCACTTACAATCAGCCTGGTATTTATGATGCATGGTAGCTTTTCCCTCTCTATTGATGATCATTTGAGAAAAAGGAACATGTGTAACCTCCATAAAATCCCAAATATTGGGCTTATTTTCAGAGCTTGAAGCTGCCATGAGTAGAGATGTCCATGTAAATTCTGGTGATGATTGGTGACAGTTTTGGGACCTTAAGAATAAGACATGATTGCTTGGGTTCATGAGGCTTGCAAGGATGTTGCGCTCGCCTTCCGTGTTTATATCCTTTTAATCGATAATACTAATAAATAAAAAAAATTTCAGCCCATTAAATTAGTGATTAAACATAATTCTGGGGTGATAGCTGTTGTTCATGTGAGAGTGCAACTATGTATGACAGCAATATAAGGTAAAATACCAACTTGAACAAAGTGGTGTTTGAAAACTCAAGCAAGCTATAATTTTTTCTTTTTTTGTATTTCCTGAAAAGTTGTCACTATGGAGGTGAGGGGATTCCACCAGAGCGCTACAATATATAAAATAATAGCTAATACTGCCACTATAGTAAAGTACATTATTTGTCCAAACCAGCTGTGCAGTAAATTTGGTCTCCACTTCTGCCACTAACGTCACACCAAGACATTGGGAGCGTGTCGATTTTGGAGATGAAAAAGGGGCGTTTCAAAGATAATTAGTTATTTACCAATTGCTCCAAATGTATTGACTTGATATTATTGGAAATGACTGCTAGCTTCATTTTCTTGAGCAAAACATACAAGATCAACTTGTTAATGACATATAGACCATTCAGACCTTTACTTCCTTCAACGGTTGGTATGGTGTTCTTTTCGTTATGATTAGGGTTGTGTTTGCGCCAACAATACCATTTAGAATTATGTAGAAAAAGTTCAACTGTGGTTTCTTTTTTTATTATTTTTTTCTTCAAAACACACTTGTAAATCTCCCAAGCATGTGGGAAAATGTGTTATGTCTGATGAAACTAGAACATCTGATTGGTGGTAGGTGAGTGTGCTAACTCCCTTATAATAAGAGCTTGCGATTGGCTAATTCTGAACACAGCCAAATCCCCAGTTATAAGAGGGTGTGCACGCTTGTGCAACCGCATCTCAGTTGTTCATCTTTATTTCTCTTCTTAAAATTGTTTTTAATTGAGTGGTACAGATTAGAGGTACAAAAATCAACAACTAATCGATTACCAAATTAATTGTAGTATGAATTACTAGTAATTGACGGAGTTGAACCGGAAGCAGCATCAGAAGTGTATATCAAACTTGTAATACTTCCTTTGCATTAATCAGTACCTAAGAACTAGCCGTTTCAGAAAGGTTTGAAAGTACATCACTCCCTCTCCTGTGATATTGTTTAATTGTTGATTTGTTTTTGTTTAAATCAATAAACTATCAAATAAAAAACAATAATTGGTTAATAAACAGTACACGAAAAAAACATTTTGAAATCAACGAATGCAAAATAAGATTATAGCTGATTATTTGAGTAATCGATAAAATAAGCAATAGAATAATTGATTTTAAAAATATTCTAGACTTTATATCCCCTGCTATATCAGGGTTCATCGTTCACTTCCCCGCATATTTTTTTTCTTTTTATTACAGTTTTTTATTGCCATCGCATGTGGGAAAGGAGAGCCACATACGCCAATGTACTTTTATGCCGCGACCTAAATGCAGGAGAACAGTAAAACAGTGATGAGCACACTTATGAAGAAGCTCACACCCAGACAAGCAGATGTGCCTGTCACACACCACCCCACCATCTGGGCCTTAAAAAAAGGCACATATTTACTCAGGCAATACGATTTTACAACAGTATTTTCTATACATTTTATACTTGCAATTTTTCTTTCTTTATTCAGATACGTTTACAATGGGTTTAAGAAGTGTCTCCGAGTGAATTTAAGTAATTATTTCATGTCTCTACAGGTATATTGTGGATTTTCATCTATTGCGGGTGGGTCCAGAACATATCCCCAGTGATAAATGGGGGTTCAAGGTGTGCATATGGACTGCAGGTATGTAATGCTTTTTTTGAGGCACCACACCAAAGGGGATCAGTGATGGTAAAGACAACCATCATAGAACCGGACTGCTATTTAGCATGAACTGATGAAGTCTGCACAGATGAGAGGGGAAATGTCTTCTAAGACAACCAAAACAGTCCAGTTGCGATCGATTCAATGCTCTAAGAATAAAATGACAATATTCACCGGCACACTGCTATTGAGGTGCGGCTATAGCATAGCGTGAAAACCAGCATACACGTCAACCATCCTCACGGCTCAATACAGTATGGCTAAAGTGACAAATTAAGAGGGATCAAAGTACAATTTTTTATGTTTTTACATGTTTTTACCCTCATGAGAATGTTAAAAAGCATCATCCATTAAGATGCTTCACTTTCAGCAATTATGCTTCTCCATTTGGATATACACTACATCCATGACGCGTCAAACGGCTTACTTTTATTATACAGCTTTTTACACATTTGACACAGTTAATGTTAAATGACAATACATTGCCTTCACAGTGAATGTTTTAAAAAGGCTACAGTTTGACCCTTGAATTAATTAATTCCATTTGTATTTTCTATGAAGGAATTCTACAGGTTGTGTTGGAAATTATTTCTTGAAACTGTATTTTCTCTCTAAGAAGCTGAATGATCAACACTCCCAATTCCTAGCATCCACACCCAAATGTAATAAAAAGTAGTTTACTTAATTATGCACTAGAGTAATTAGTAGACTGTTTTGTTTAATTGTCAGCCAAAACACTAGTGTAGTTTCTGTTTGGTAAACTGTTCTACATTCCAACAAAACCTGACTAATGTTAGTGAGTGGTATTGTTCCACAAGTTATGCATGAAGAGTGTATCAAAAATGGGTAAGGGAACCCGAAATAGCTGAAAAATAAATAAACCCTGTGTAACCAGACCCATTTGTAACAATTACTGGGACAGTCAGGTATATGATTATAGGGCATCGTAAAGAGCAAATCAAGCTAACCTGTGTCATCTTGCTGAAGTCGAGTCCCGGCCTTGGGCCAGGTAACACATCTGGGTCGTGGCGCCGCTTCAAGCGAGGTTTGCGCATGTCGCAGGGCTGTGAGTGGCATCGTGGTAGTGCTTGGTGCAGGTCGTGTCGAGAGGAGGATGGTGTGCTGCAGGCTGAAGTTGGGGAAGGAGACAAAGCTGGGCACTCCATACCAGAGCAATATGTCAGACAAGAAGTGTGGGCCAGGTGAGGGTGCTGGGAGAACACAGATGTGTTCAGAACTTGGAAAGGAGACAGGGAGTAGCGGCGGTGTGACACTGAGTGACCAACTAGGGGAGTCGGTGATGAGGAACAAGAGGATGGGGTAGCAAATGAGGAAGAGCAGGCTGTTTTCTGTGAGTCACATGGGTCCCATGGAAAGCTCCATGACAGTGGAGAATCAGCAGATAGTGCTAAGCTAAAGAAAGTAGGGCTCGAAGAGGAATGTAGAGAGGATGACTCATAGAAGGTCCTGGGGCCACAAAGAGGCAGCGAGCTGGCAACTGAGTTTAAAGGAGACCTTTCTATGCTTTGGCTGGCACGTTTTACTGGGGTCCAAACTTTGGATGCACTAGGATGCCACGTGGAGCGGCACTGAGATAGGTCCTCCGGAACAGAGAGGGAGCGACAGTGGCGTTTTGGAGGGGGTGGTGGAGGGGAGCTCTGGAAAGCGTTGGCTGTTATGGAAACCTCAGGTCCATGCTGAGGTTTTCCCACTTGGTAAGGCCATGTGGAATCCAGGCCACATGTTGCATCCACAGGTTTGGCTTTGAAAGATGGCTTTGTAGCAAAACTGCTCTCTGGAAATGCCAAGACAAAACGTGAGACAGATTGTCATACCTTACAAATGCATCACTTACACTTCAGTGAACTTGCCTTGCGCTGATTTGCATGCACTCCAGGAGATAGTGGGGCTGGACCCTAATGCAGGTAGTGTCTGAAAAAAAACAAGTAAAACTTAAAAGTAAAGCCAAAAAAAAAACTTAAGCCACCTTTCCACAAAGCAATACACTTCAGTTCATTGCAAATTAAATCCTAATCAGGCTTGTTTTTCCACCATGAGTGTGTTGGCAGGATGGTAATAGCTTTTTCAGCTATAGAGGATGACGACATACCATACAAAACAGACTGAATGTAATTGTCCTGTAATTAATTAAAGAAAATAAATAACTAAGGATGGGCATTTGACTGCATTTCTTTGATTTACTACGGAGGAAAAAAAAATAGTCACATAATTTTTGTAAATATTTGACCTGTGATGTGAAAATCTCTCTGGATGTACTAAACTCCTGTTTTTATGCCAGTTTTGTATTTAGCAGTATAATGGAAGAAGCTGAAGTAGTGAAGAAGTAGCTCAACTTTACATGGCTGACATAATGTCCTTTGCAGCACAACCTAATTGAGACTGAATCAACATGCCTACGTTGGTTGCAGCTAGGGTATTATACTGCACCTGGTGGTAAAGTCATGCACACCAGGTGCCACAATGAGGTAATCAAGTTTCACAAACAGTTTAATTCTTTACATCCATCCATTTTCTGAGCCGCTTATCCTCACAAAGGTCGCGGGAGTGCTGGAGCCTATCCCAGCTGTCATCGGGTAGGAGGCAGGGTACACCCTGAAGTGGTTGCCAGCCAATTGCAGGGTACATAGAAAAAAACAACCATTCACACTCACATTCACACCTACGGGCAATTTAGAGTCGTCAATTAACCTACCACGCATGTCTTTGGGATGTGGGAGGAAACCGGAGTGCCCGGAGAAAACCCACGCAGGCACGGGGAGAACCCCGGACCTCAGAACTGTGAGGCAGACGCTCTAACCAGTCGTCCACCGTGCCGCCTTAATTATTTACATTCTATTAAATTATGTTATTACTATATTTTTATAAAGTAAAATATTATATAGTGCGGCGGCACGGTGGACGACTGGTTAGAGCGTCAGCCTCACAGTTCTGAGGAGCGGGGTTCAATCCCCAGCCCCGCCTGTGTGAAGTTTGCATGTTCTCCCCGCAAAAAGGACTTGCTGTCACTGTGCTCACGCAGCCAGCGTCTTATCAGGGGTGGTGCTGTGTGGGGACTAAGGATAAGGAGGGGCTGGGCACAGGCAGCGTTATTTAACTAAACATTTTTTGGCCTAGGAAAAAAAATGTCAGAATGTCTAAAGAGAGGACATATTGGATGCCTGGATATTGCCACGTCGCCTCAGGAACACTTGAGAAATCCACTGTCAGTTAACACAGTTCATCGCTACATATAAAAATGCAAGTTTAAAATACTATATAAAGCGAAAGCCATATATCAACAACACCCACGAATTCCGCCGGCTTCTCTGAGCCCAGGCTCATCTGTGATGGACTGAGGCAAAGTGGAAAAGTGTATTGTCGTCTAATTAGTCCACATTTCAAATTTTTGGGGGAAATTATGGATGTTGTGTCCTCTGCAACAAAGAGGAAAAGGACCATCTGGATTGTTATCAGTGCAAAGTTCAAAAGCCAGCATCTGTGATGTATGGGGGTGTGTTAGTGCGCAAGGGATGGGTAACTTTCACATTTGTGAAGGCGCCATTAATGTTGAAAGGTACATACAGGTTTTGGAGCAACATATGCTGCCATCCAAGCGACGTCTTTTTCAGGGACGTCCCTGCTTATTGCAGAAAGACAATGCCAAGCCACATTGCACACATGTTACAACAGTGTGGCTTCTTAGTAAATGAGTGAGCGTACAAGACTGGACTGCTGGCCCTGTCTCCCATTGAAAAAGTGTGGCGCATTAAGAAGCACAAAATACAACAACGGAGACACCGGACCATTGAGCAACTAAAGTTGCACATCAAGCAAAAATGGGAAAGAATTCCACCTCCAACGCTTCAACAATTAGTTTGTCAGGTGCACTATATATAATCAGAAGAGCATGTGTCAGAGTGTGACATGCGCAAAATCACGTAAACGTCAGGCCATTTATCATGATTTACCACAGTAGTTGGAATTGTTTTTATACTTTTATTAAAACAACAGCTTGATAAGAACAAAAAAAACAAGATCGCATATACGAGCTCTGGTTGGAAGCCGCCATATTTACGTGCGTAAATGATGACGTCACCGCACATTTATGTCAGGGTAGAGCATGCACATACAGAGTACATCGGCTCCCAGTTTACGTGATGAAAATTGACTTCTAATTGGTTTGGTAAAAGGAATATTCCACCCCTGTAAAACCAAATGAAATTTCATTTAAATTCAGCCTCCATCCATCCATCCATTTTCTGAGCCGCTTCTCCTCACTAGGATCGCGGGCGTGCTGGAGCCTATCCCAGCTGTCATCGGGCAGGAGGCGGGGTACACCCTGAACTGGTTGCCAGCCAATCGCAGGGCACATAGGAACAAACAACCATTCGCACTCACAGTCATGCCTACGGGCAATTTAGAGTCTCCAATTCATACATGTTTTTGGGATGTGGGAGGAAACCGGAGTACCCGGAGAAAACCCACGCAGGCACGGGGAGAACATGCAAACTCCACACAGGTGGGGCCGGGGATTGAACCCGGGTCCTCAGAACTGTGAGGCTGACGCTCTAACCAGTCGTCCACCGTGCCGCTGGATTCAGCCTGTCTACCTGAAATGGTTATCGCTAGCACGCTAATGCTAATCGCAAATGCTAGCTGTTTAGCTAAAGCTAATTTTGGATACGTTCAGAAAATCACTCCAAACGGAATCTCTACACTACGGAACGTTCAGAAACTCAAAGCATTGTTGGAGTGTGCCGTTCAGTTATTCAGAGCACCACACTCTGGGATTGCCGGAGCGCAATTCCGCCGCTCTGACTGAGGAGACAGAGCGTCAGGCAGGACAAGATGTTTTACAGGCACAACTGACACATTCAATATGGCGGACGCACTGACATATCACTGCCAATGGCCAACACGCGTGTTTGTAAATTTATAGAAAATGGAGCGCGCTCTGCCTCTCTGAACACTGCACTCTCAAAGCTCAGTGAAAGCGTCAGATGGAATTTCTGAACGTACCCTTTGTTGTCTCAAATTTTTTACAGAGTTTATACTATACACTCTGTACGACATGCATTTTAAGGATAGAAGTCCAGCCCCCATAAATGAGGACGAAATGCATGTTTGTAGTAAAAAAATATATATATTTATTTATTTATTTATTTTTTTGGGTGGGGTGGGGCGATGACCCGAATACTGGACGAAATATCTATAGGATAATCGATTCTAAAAAGATTTGATAATGACAGCCCGAGTGAATATTAAAAAAAAGAAAATCAGTTTGAACATTAAATATCAAGTCTTTGTCATTTATTCCATTGAATTTAGGTTGAAAAGGTTTTGCAAATCATCATATTCCGTTTTTACAACATCCCAACTTCACTGGAATGTGGGTTTGTACATCCAGTAATGTGTTATGTGCTGTTGTGGGCAAAAGTATAAGGTAGTTGGGTGGTATTTAGTGTAAAATACAATACCACACATGCTAAATTATGAGTGTACATAGTCTCAACCATGTATATTTCAAACTCTTCACAATGGAAAGGTAATAAAATATTACCATACCAAACTGAACTGAACCACCATGAGCCTAATTGAAACAAATTACATACCACATTCACGGTGAAAGCCTGGTGATAAGGTTCTTCCAAACTCTGCTTTCGGAGCTGCTCTGTGATAAGTGTCACCATAATGGTAGCGCTGATCCAGGAACAGACATGCAGAGCCGTTTTGTCATACACTTGGCATAATTTATACCATGTCCCCACGACACCTCATTTGGTTAGACTGGTCATCATCATCTTCATTTTCATTTTACCTAAAGGGAGATGAGACAAATCATTTCAGTGGAGCCTCAACTTTAATTGACCAGCAATTTAACATATAGAATATTCTAGTATCTTCAGGTCTTGAATCTGTGAAAACCTGGATAAAACATTCTCTCTGGTGCAGATAAGCCCACAAAAAGTGAGTGTCTGAACTCAGGAGTCTCCAGCAAGGAGCAGAAGTTCACGTTCACAAAAGCAGAGAGCACACATGGAACGAGGAGACCCAGAACAAAGAAACACTTCACATTCCATCATGGTCAATTGGTAAGTGAGCATTGCAATCTCTTATTACTTGAACAAAAATCACAAACTATGGTCACAGCAAAGAACCAGTAGACCAAGTCCCAAGTAGAAAGCCTTTGGATGAAAACGTGTGAGTCAAAGTTGGTTGGGTCAGCCTAAACAGATAACAGCAATTGTGACTTGTGGAGAAAACCGAAAGGGGGAGGGAGAGACTAAAAAAGGGGAGAATGGGGGAAGTGTGAGGAAAATGAATGGGGACAGGGGTTGGAAGCATGCCATAGAATCTTAAACAAGACGTGCAAAGGAATTATGACAAAGTATGCAGCATTGTAACAAGACAACTGCAAAATACTTGGATACATCTATTTTAAAAAAATACAACCTGTGCTTTGATTTAAAAAAAATAAAATAAAAAATGTGTTCCTCTGTGTCCAAATAAACCAATGAGATCAAATAATTACCAAATCTGGAAACTTCTTCAAAAAACGTTACCATGCCTAACCAAATTGTTGCATTACAGTCCAAACTACAAATAGGATTATAATACTGCAACTAATGGTTTCTACAGCAGCCAGTAAATATGACACACATATTTTATTTGTTCTACAAAGTACACATTGTGTTCAAAGTCCAGGTTAAAACTGATGACAATATTAAACTGGTACAATATTGTCTGATTCAACACTTAGTGTTGGCAGTCAGATGTGGCCTCGAGGGCCTTCCTCCTGAGGGCAAACATGTCAGACAAGGCAAGCTTTTTCACCAGGACATAAGTATGCAGACCAGGCAGGCACTCACAAATAATCTGAGTCGAGACACTAAGAGTCTTGCTGTAACTATTCAGCCCGGTTGTATGCACAAATTCAAGTCCATCTCAAAATAATGATGACACAACATGCAGCAACAATTAACTGATCTAATAAAGCGACTGGCAGCACAGAAGATCTTATAATTTAGAGAATTTACAACGTTTTGCGTAGTTTTTTGTGCTCGAGGGACATTAAACATTCAATCAATACATCTTAAACATCAACTTCAAGGCAACTTTTCGTCACTGTCAAAACACAAAGTATTTGCTATCGCCCCCCCTGTCTTTATTTTTTCATTTAATTTTTGGTTTTTTTAATCGGATACACGGTGTCTGCTGAGCAAAGTTGGCTCAGCAGCACGATGCAGCTCGTGCAACACAACTTAGCAGTCGCCCCTGCTACCCAGCTCGTAGGATAACAAGTGTCCCTACTATTGACGTTATATCGTGATATTCGGCTCATTGTATGTCTGAAAGCTTGACATTATACACAACTACTGCTATTATTCTTAAAACAACATGGCGTGACGGAATAAGCACGTTCGAGCAGATATGGCCGCGTTGGCTAGCTTTACGCAGCTTACTGGCGAGCTAGCGTGCTACAGCTGTCCTGATGTATTACCTTCTTTCTGCGTTTCCTTAGCAACCGAAGCTGCACACAGTACACCGGATGAGATGTGCTGGGCGGAGTATTTATATAGACTCCGGACGATACCATTACGGGGTGATACTGTGTTAAATGGCACTATTAGAGGACACCGTAAGCACTATTTCTATTGTAAAAAATTTTTTTAAATTATAAACAGGATTATAATCATTTATTTTCTTGATTTTAGCTCGTAACCACACGGACGACATTTACTCTGTATGTCTTCTATCCAGATCCTAGTTAGACTTTTCCATAAAGAGCAGCCAAAAACGAAGGCGGAAATGTCGTAACGAGTGGAGCATTGTGTGCGTGTGTGCTTGACGAAAAGCAGACGTAATTTTGCTACGTTTCCTGTTTCTGCGTAGATGTCAACGTTAGTAACACATTTATAACGCAAGCTGATTAGTTGACTTCGTGTGTCTACGACAGTCGACTACTGACTGACGCATGGGCAGTTGGTCTCAAGACTTGGGGAACTCAGAACGTTTAGCAATTTCTTGACAGCGTTTCGATTGTTTCGTGTAGCACTGACAAGAAGATATGGCTTCAAAGCTACTCACAAAAGAGGAAACCCTGACAATGAGGAGACGATTGATCGGGTAACTACTTTTCAAGAGAAAAGAAACGTGCCGTAACTGCTGACGTGTAACCCCTACGGCAGTTAGTTATCCCATCGCGTCATGTGATAACTGTTATTTATTTATTTGATTGCAGGCAATCGTGCAGACTTTTTTATTCAGACGATCCTGTCAAAATTGTAAGAGCAAAGGGGCAATATCTTTTTGATGAGAACGACAACCGCTACCTGGACTGCATCGGCAATGTTCATCATGGTAAAGTATTTACTATGCGGTGCATAGGTCCATGTTTTTTTTTTTTTTTAAATCAAACTGCATGCCAAACTACTGCTACCTAGTGGCAACAATGACTCTTGTGCACTGTAGTGGGTCATTGCCACCCTAGTGTTACCAAGGCTGCAGCAGAACAAATGGACCTTCTGAACACCAACACCAGATTCCTGCACGACAGTTTGGTCATATATGCAGACCGCCTGGCTGCCACCTTGCCCGAGAGACTGTCTGTCTTCTACTTTGTCAACTCTGGGTAGGTAAGAGTATATAATACCAAATGTGGCCTCACACTTTAAAGGGTATCCGGCTTTCGGGGAAAATTTCAGGATGAACCTAAAATGCAATGTACCTGTTATGGGTGACCTTAATTTGACCTCCTCTGAACTTTTGAATGCACATGTCCCAACTGTTCAGTGCTGTAGTACATTTTGCACTACTTGATATTTTCTAACAAGTAGCTGAACAGCAACATTTACAGCAGAGTGTCCACTTCTGTACCTTTCTGTGACTCTTCCAGTCGGTTGCAACGTGCTGATTACACTATAAGCTCAGTGGCTACTTCCCTCTGAGAACAACCCATTAGCCTCACAATGGCAAGGTACTGTTGATAGATTTGTAGGCATCGTCTTGAGCTCATGATATCAATGGGTGAAGAGCATGATTAAAAGGGCGGTTTCGATATACACTCTAATTGAACCAGAAAATGTACTGATCGATTAATAGATTAAACTCATGTTTTTTTGCCATTCAGCTCCTTGTCAACTGGTGCAAAAAGTACTGAAACATTACAGTTTCACATGTGCATTCCCAAGTTTAGATATATAGTGCATTTTAGGTTCATCCTGACTTGACCTGAAAGCCCAATTAAGTATTTGCTGCTTGAGAGTAGTGTAATTTTGTCAGTAAACTTACATTCTTTTTTTTTTTCCTTACAGCTCCGAGGCCAATGATCTTGCACTACGCTTGGCCCAGCAGTACACTCAACACGAAGATGTCATTGTGCTCGACCAGTGAGGATTCCTTTACAACACATTAAATTCATCTTCTCGCTTGTGACTCATCAGTATAAAATATGAATCTCCTTGTAGTGCATACCACGGTCATTTAGTGTCCCTCATCGACATCAGTCCATACAAGTTCCGGAAATTGACAGGACAAAAAGAATGGGTTCATGTGGTGTGTAAATATTTGATTATAAAAACTGCTGAAACGTGTTTTGTTGTTAAATAATGTTTCACCATGTCAGGCACCCTTACCAGATACCTACAGAGGCATGTACAAAGAGGATGAGCTGAATCCAGGCCAAGCTTATGCAAATACAGTCAAGAACCTAATAGAGGAGGTGCACAAGAAGGGTCGCAAGGTGACATAAGCAAATGAGCCACCAAAGGCAGTAACAGTCATGCAACCGCAATATTATTTCCATTTGTCACAGATATCTGCCTTCTTTGCCGAATCAATGCAAAGTGTGGCAGGACAAATCATTTTGCCGCAAGGATACTCATCTAAAGTTGCAGAGTAAGTCTTCCTTTGCTTAATACGGCATCAGTACAAGGTTCCACACTTTGCTTCGCTTTCCACAGGTATGTTCACTCAGCAGGAGGGGTGTTTGTGTCAGACGAGGTGCAGACCGGCTTTGGACGTGTGGGAAGTCATTTTTGGGCGTTTCAGCTGCAAGGAGCAGATTTTTGTCCTGACATAGTAACCATGGGCAAGCCGATGGGCAACGGGTATCCCATTGCATGCGTGGCAACTACAGTGGCGATAGCTAGCGCTTTCACCGCCAATAAAGTGGAGTACTTCAATACGGTAATTGTGATTTGTTGTAACATTCGATACATAAATTAATACATTTTTGCATGCTTTTTCTGTGGCTTTCTTTACAAAGCAAAAATGTATAATGTTCAATTTCTTGCAGTTTGGAGGGAACCCAGTGTCTTGTGCAATTGGCCTGGCCGTCCTTGATGTGATAGAGAAAGAGGATCTGAGAGGAAACGCCAAAAGGGTCGGGGCACATCTGAAAGATTTGTTCACAAAGCTGAAAAGTCGACATAAAATTATTGGAGATGTTAGGTAATGGCGCAATATGTTAAGGTGTTGGAAAGTCAAACAAAAACTATTCATTTTATGGTGACTAGTGTACATGAAGTAAACCAAACCTCTATGCTTAGCTAATGTAGTCATGAGTTCCCAAAACCTTACATAAATTGTAAATCTATTAATTTTCCCCCACCTTTTTACTAGACGCAATTAGTACTATTGTGTTAGTAATTTTGCAATTTTACAGAGGTGTGGGACTTTTTATGGGAGTTGAGCTGGTAGAAGACAGAGAATTGAGGACACCTGCTACCAAAGCAGCAGCACAGGTGGTGCAAAGGTAGAAGTGCGAAACCAGTTCTGCTTGAATTTTGCTGAGATTTTATTCTTTAACATGTCTCTAATTCAGGCTCAAAGTAGAAGATCGAATCTGTGTCAGTACAGATGGCCCATGGGAAAGTGTCTTGAAGTTTAAACCGCCCATGTGCTTCAATATGGAGGATGCTGAGCTGGTGGTGCGGTGCATTGATCGCATCCTCACAGGTTAATACCACCAGCAACACAAACATTGGGTCTTACAGGGTTTACTCAACGAGATACCCTCAACACAATATCTGCTTGATTTCAATGACATTGAAGCCATACCCTTAACATGACTTGTACTATCTCCTAGACATGGAAGCCAATCTGAAACTGGAAAAGGAAGACATCTAGGTTTGTTGATCCTGTGTAAAATGTTTTAATTTGATCCAAACATTTCAGACGGTCACATTCATTAAGGTCAGAGGTAGATATCTATCTGGCAGGTAAAGCTCAATTTCACACATTGCCATTGTCCCAATAAGAAATTAGGAAATGTCAAATCAGAAGCAACTAAGAGCAGTTACAATACTGATATACTTAATGCATTGTTTTGTTTTTTACAGGGACTATGCACCATTTCTGCAAGACTGCAATGAGCAGATTCAATCCATTTGGAGTCAATACCTAGTTCTACAACTACAGTACTTTTTTTTTAACCAAATTCAATTGAAGTAAACAGACGTGTCCTTTTTAATACTTAGCAATGTATTATAATTTGCCTGAATCACTTTCAATACACGTGTTGAAGATTAGCACTTACCAGACCACACTCACACTAATGTTCAAGTATCGCAGTTCCACATCTAGTGGGTTGAATATTAACACTGCAGGTGGCGAAGCCCTCTCCCACAGCTTCCCAATGAGGCATCCGTCGCGATGTTCACATTACTCCGGATATATTGAGCAAGCCACTTAACAGTACAATACATTTAACATTAACTTTACAAATAATAACAAATAGATCCATTTGTAATATAAACCAAAAGTTTATTTCTACCAATTTGCCCAAGACACTAGAGGAATGAGTATCCAGTGAGAGAGAGGGGGTACCCTCATACATTTAACAGGCTTGCATTGAGTTGTATTACACTAGTAAAGCCACTTAAAATTGCAGACACGATCGGGGGAAGAATCTCCATAAAAGCAAAAAAAATAAAATAAAAAAAATAATAAAAACAAGAACAGAAAAAAACAATATGCTGGTTGTCTTAATCTACTAGGCCATCTGCAAACATTCACATGACACGCTTACAATGAACCCTTTGATTTGTTTAAATCCCTTAAATTTTGCCTCACCCCACACCCGAAGCCATGCAACTTGCATCCAACAGTCAGCATGGGAGAACATGACTAAAGATCTAGGAACACTGAAAGAAAAAAGCTAAATTGTTTTATTTGTGAGCTTTAAAAGCTCTTGCTCCTGTTTGTAAATCCAGTAGACATGTAAAAATACAACCATACAATACATTAGATTCAAAAAGGTACCAAAAAGTACAGTAAAAATAACACTTCCATCACTGGAAATGTAAATGGACAAAACAATATAAAATAAAAAGTGGAAAAGTGACATTTGCTTCCCCAATTCCTCACTTGATCTGTACAAATGGAGCATGAGTCCAAATTTCTGCCAACTCCAAAGGAAAAGCCAGAGCCCATGTTCGCTGTGGTCAGACCATGGATCTCTTTTCTTATTTACGTTAGACCTTAAGAGAAAAACACGTTGCTTAGCATTACTGAGAATAAACGAAACGTGGCAAGCAGTTACACAAAGACAGACAGGGTGCATGAGTGAGTTAAACGAGTCAGTGAATGAACAAAGATTTTCCGGGGGTAAACAGAACCGGAAGCAATTACACCAAGGTGAAACGTCCTATTCTCAACCACCACCAGCTCAACCCTTATCGATCAAGTAGTGTTTGTAGGGATGCATCTTAAGATGACAGGTGGAATGGATCCAGACCCCATCAAACAAACTACACTAGCCCCCACCACAATGTTGGAATGGAATTTGAATAGATGGAGGTCTTTGGGGGGGAGGGGGGGAATCAAGAAGGCACCAATGGTAAGAGCTATATTCTCATACTACCACGGATGATGCAAAAATGCATACCTGCACTACGTGTGATCAGTATGGCTTGTAGCTACTCGGGTGGCCACGTCTTGGAGTTTTCCCATAGCTTGTATTGCCCTGGTCTGGAGGACAAGAGAAAAAGGGACTGAGTTCTGTACAACAAGGAGGACCAAGAAAATAAGCTTCTCCCAGTCGCGATTTCCCTCAGGGGCACTTATCGCTTACTGTAATCGTAGCCACCCCCATAGCCGTAATAACCACCAGAGTAGTCATAGCCTCCATAGCCGCCATAGCCTCCATAGTTTTGCTGTCCATAGCCTCCATAGTTCTGGTTGTAAGCACCTTGGTTCCAGTAGTTGTAACCGCCTTGATTCCAGTTTGGGCCCTGGCCTATAAACACAAAATGGAGGCATTGAGCCACATTTCTGCACCAAGGCACAGCACCGGAAGGGATTCTTTCAAAGATGCTCACCTCCACGGCCCCTACCGCGCGCGCCGCCGTATCCACGAGCGCCATACTGCTGCTGCTGGTAGACCTCTTTGGGTTGAGCTATTTTAATTTCACACTGCAACAGAACACATTACTACATCAGAGAGAGAATCAATACATCAGAGAGAGAAAAAAAAAAGTGATCTCACCTTGCTGCCACCAACAGTGTGGTATTTTCTCTCCATGACTTTCTTGACATGACCCTCATCTTGATAGGTGATGAATACAAAACCCCTCCTCTTCTCAGTCTTTGGATCTTGGGGAAGCTCAATAGTCTCGATCTATACAGAGTTAAATACAGTGGCTTAACCTGCAAATTTCAAGTTATATTCATTTACCAGCACCAATTTGGGATCTTACCTCTCCAAATGTTTTAAAGTAGTCCTCAATGACCTCCTTCGCTGTGTCTGGGTTAAGACCCCCCACAAAGATTTTCTTGACTGGATCCTTCTTCATGGCCATAGCCTTCTTCGGGTCAATCTGTCGCCCATCCAGTCTGTGTTCCTTTTGTTCAAGAACCTAAAAGAATTCAGAGTATTGGATGCAACAAGTGCACTAAACAATTAAGCTTCTTCATGACCCCCCCCCCCCCCCACTACTCACCTTGTCTACGCTGACAGACTCTTTGAAAAGAATGAAACCAAAGCCTCGTGACCGGCCTGTCTGCTGGTCAATTTTGATGGTGCAATCTGACACCTCGCCAAATTTGGAGAAGTAATCTTTGAGATCCTTCTTGGTTGTGTCCCAGCTAAGGCCACCGACAAACATTTTCCTAAATGCAAGAGATAAATGGGGTAATAAAGACGTGGGGGATTGTAAATGTACACGCTGTTCCAGAGTAGTGCTTACATTAGTACATTGGGTATTTAGTTTTAATTAACAGTATTTCGATTGAAATAATAGTAGAGGAGCTCAAACATTTGGTGATAGATGCAGCCCACATAGGAACGCCCATCCCCCCACACGCTCTGCACATGGCGCCAACAAAGGCCGGTTGAACAAAGAACACTAACGCACCAAAACGCCGCTTCACCGCGAATATGAAATATTTACATGTATATTCCATTTTCATACTCACCCTGCATCTTCCTCGCCTTTACTCGCGTCTATTTGTCCACCCTCCGTGCCGCCGTTTTGCGAATTGTCGTCGGCCCCATCTCCTTCACCTAAGGCGTTCGCACCGGCCTGGCCGGCTCCATTGAAGTCATCGTCGACTTCGTGGCCGTTTTCGGACGTCTCCATGTACTGCTGCTCGATCTCAGCCATGTTGTGATTATACACCTTGACGCACAAGGCAAAATCGTTTAAGTACGTCGAATGCGTTACATCCTTTTGGCATGCGGCGCGCTCGTAGCCATTTGCTAATGCACACGCATTTCCCACCATTTTGACTGGCACCGTTTCCTTCAATTTGACGGTTAAAAACTGCCATTTGCGATTGCTCGCTGGTGAACTGGCCGTAACTATTACAGCGTAGACCACGATTCGACTACACAAAGTAGAACATATTTCTCACGAATATAAATACAAGTATTAGATGTTCAATTGATATTCGCAGTTACGTAACGCACAGGCCGCGCAAGCCGCATCGTGGGCCTAGTAATTATTTTCGCACCATCTACTTAACAGAAATTTTAAAAAAATATCAACAATTGTAATCGAAAAAAAATTAAGTACTTACTTGTCAATTCGGGGGGGGGTAGGACAATCTTTAAAGTAAAACGACGCAGCCCCGCTTGCTAATCACGAAGCCGGAGTGCTCTGTTTAAGATGGATTCTTCCACACGACGACGACGACTTGTGGTGGTTTTTCTAGAGCCGGTGGGGCGGAAACGTCATTTCTATGGAGACGCAGTCCGATTGGTCGATCATTGCTGCCATTCACAACACTGACCAATCATATACGCGACGCCTTCTTTTCGTCACTATCAAGCCAAAGAAAACGACTTCATGTATTTTTTTTTCCATTTAGTGGATGCGAAATCTTGTACACTATTCTGCACGCTTCACTCAGGCTTGGCAATAAAATATACTCTAATTTCATACAGTAAGTCCAGCCTTAATAAAGACGCATACATACTTACACTGCTTTTTGTATCACCGGGGTATTATTTTACCATCCATGCCAGTTTGGTCTTTTTTTTTTTTTTTTTTTTTAAACCATCCTTTGACTGTTCACTTCTAACTTGTAGCTAACGTCCCAACCTAAAAGTGTTAGTTGCAAAGTCCGTTACTGTTTGTCATCCGCCCGCGTAGGAGTGAGACGGCAGCTCCAAGATGGCCGCTCCTCCTAGCTGCAGGAAGTGAAGCCGGAGTGGTTTCATGTTTTGTTTGCTGTCTGTGGCCACATCTGTCGGCGACATTCGGAGTATCGTCCAGTCGCCTATATTTGTCACGCACACAAGGGCGTGTTGCTTTTCGAGCTGAACTTGACTCAATATTATGAACTGGATAACAAATGCTAACTGCTAACATCCCCATTACAAACCCCCACTACTCAGACATCGGTTTTGTTTTACAGCAAATTAATATTTTTGAACAACATGTAATAAGCAACTTGCCTTCAAAAGTGGTCAGGGTTGGACAATGTGCTTCGCATGTGTAGCGTCGACCTTAGTTCGTGTGTTGAAGGTTGTGTGAGTACGCTGCACTGTGAGCGTCTTTACGTAACAACTCTTTGATGTCTGTGACGTAAAGAAATTTTTTTTTTAGATTTCTCTGCAAGAGGCAAATTTGAAATAAAACTGTCACTTTTGAGGACATAGCCTGGGGAAACGTGCCTTGCTTTAACCATACAAATATTGCATCCATAACTAAATGAAGTCCATATTCAAAGTCTTTTTTAATCACCAAATTTGTGGATGTGGACAACTCTTGAATCGTTTGGGGGCATGTTGATGAAACTATTATGTATGACTATTTTTCTAATATAATGTCAAGTCATTTTGGTCAAATGTGACTTGTTAACATGATTGTTTTTCCTTGAAAGATACATGTTAATATGACAATAAGAACACAAATATCAACCATTTGTAGGATTTATTTTTGTTTGGGAAATTATTTTTACACCAAGTACCACCTCCAAAAATGATTGGCTCTCCCTTATTACCAACAAACATTTGAAGTGGAGTAGACCGAAATGCTGATCTACTGTGTGGAGGTGTGGGGTATCACTTACAACCATTATGTGCTATGCAAAAAAGAGCCATCGGAATAGTGAATAATTTAGGTAATTATGAACACACAATTATTATTATTTTTAAATCACAGACATTGAAGTTTGAGGGTCTGGTGGGTTTTAAAACTGCACAAATACTGTACAAAGCAAGACGTAATGCATTACCATGGATGTTGGTTTATTTTTTGTTAAACTTTGACATGCAGACAGTCAGAGCCTCTCTACCTACTGAGCCACAGCTACCCAATTTGTAAGAACAGCCCCACATTGGGAACAACCAATAGTATTGATTTTTTATTGATTTACAACAAAATGTAAATTAAAGTTAAATACAACTGAATGCCACTTAAATGGACTGTACTGGATTTAAAAAACATTTGAGGCCACTGTAACATTGAGTGATTATTTTGTGTCCCATTAGAGGTACAGTAATTGTACAACAATTTGAGGTCCACTTCTTTGTACACATTCAACTTTCCACATTTCTTAGTGTAATTTATTTCACTCTGCAAATTCCTAGCCCTACAAAATGCATACATTTGTAAACGTGGCCGACATTTAATGGTACTTTTTTCTATCCCTTTTTTATATTTGTTAGAGCTCTAGTATATGTTGTATGTACTTGACATAAACTGTTTAAATAATGTATTGAAAAAATAGACAAGAACATGGGTGTGTATGTTTTTTTTTTTTTTTGGGCTATTTATGGGCACTTTGATATTTACTGTACAAGTTGTTTTTTTTAGGACATAAAGCACTTAAGAGTGTTAACAGCAGCTAAGTTCCCTGTCACATTTTCATTTGAATCCTTCAACCTCTAAATTATAGGGTGATGTACACATGCAACGTAACTTGAGATCCTATTATATGACTGTTTGTAAAAGGTCTGTCACTTGCACTGAAAGTACTATTGTCAAGATGACATATTCATATTTGATTACATTATTATATTCTTTTTTTTTCTCTCTTTTCCCTGATGTCACTCTGCTCCTTTCACAACAGCTCCATCACATATTTGAGGCTTGTTTGGATTGTTTTTGATGAGCCACTCAGCAAGCCAGACCTGTTGAAAGTGTAATGGGAGTATACATAAACAATTCCATTCAGTAGTGATGAATAAATATGTGTGACTTTACTTACACAGGGGTTGAGAGGTTTGTGCTTGCAGAGCTCGGTGAGTCCTTGTAGCAAAGTTTGGTTCACATACCGACTCAGGTATTCTTCAGTTTCTTCTCTTGTGGGGACAGTTAGTGCTACGCAGAAAGTGTATTTCAGTCGTGTTTACATTTTATACAAACAACACAGTGTGTGTTTGTGTGTACTTCTTACTGTTTGGGAACATGAATTTGATCTCTCGCTCTGCCACATGAAATGACTCGCTGCCATGGAGAGCATTCTCCAGCTCAGACGTGGCATATTTTGCTCGGAGGCTGGGGGAAAAATGTGCAAACCTTTAAAAACAATGTCAACAATAACCGGTATAATTCAAGCGGAAAATAAAATACAACAAAAAACTATCATTTATGTGTATATATCTTTTTTTATGGTCCTGAGCAGTGTGGTGCCATAGTGGTTAGCACGAGTTTCCTAATAAATGAAATACTTTATGTCCCAGATACACCCCCCAAAAGCAAAACAATCAGCTGCTTTTTACAAAGGAACACACCTTTCTGGATGAGTTTCTGTGGCCTTGATAGGTCCAATGATGGCCTTCCAGTGGGCTATTGCGTTGTCCCGAGCCAGAGTCAAAGCAATGATTGGACCAGAGCTCATGTATGCCGTCAATTTTGGAAAGGTTAGTTTTCCGTGATGTTCCGTGTAGAAGTCACTGCACTGTTCTGGGCTTAGTTGAAGTTTTCTCTTCTGCCAGAGATGAATGGCTGGACACTTCAGTGAAATGTATTGAGAACCTTACAAATTACCTTAAAAATACAACTTTTGATAGATTGATCATTTTCATCATCACTTGAAATTCATCCTTGGGGCAAGGAACAATTATTCGGTCATTCACACTTTAGGTGTATGTTGGCCACCATCACTATAAAAGGGGGTAGATAAAGTTTTCTAAATCTCAATCTGAAGGCATAACCATGTGACTGCTCCCAACCAATTAACAAAGAAAGATAATGATAAAAATGAAGAATGAAAAACATAGTTAGCAATAGTCTCCGGTCCCTGGGCACACATAGTCAAACATCCATTTGGACTCACATTCACACCTAAGGGCAATTTAGAGTTTTCAGTTAACCTCACATGCATGTTTTTGGAATGTGGGAGGAAGTACCTGGAGAAAACCCACACAAGGGCAGGTGCAACATGCAAACTCCACAAATGAAGGCCTGATAGCCCAGGTAGAGAAAAAAATCCATCTTTTTTCGACACTGCTTATCCTCGTGGGCATGCTGGAACGTATTCCAACTGACTCTGCATGGGCGAGAGGCGGGGTGCACCCTGAACTCGTCGCCGGCCAATTGCAGGGCACATAAAAGCAAACAACTATTCACACCTACGGACAATTTAGAGTTTTCAATTAACCTCCCATGCACGCTTTTGTGATGTGGGAGGAAACCGCAGTAGCTGGGGGGAAAAAACACAGAGAGAACATGCAAACTCAGGAGGCCGGATTTGAACTGGGCTCCTCAGAACTGTGAGGCAGATGTGCTCACCACTTGTCCACCGTGCCGCTGTAAAGATAATAAAGTTTAAAAAAAATCTTTTTAAATTAATGATTTTTTTTTTTAGGATCCCCTTTCAACTTTTTGGTTAGCCTAAGAGGTTATTTGTTACCAGCATTACGTTACTAAGCAGACAAAAGCATAAATGATTGGAAGCATAGCGCGTCCTTGAACAAGACACCCCTGCGGTAACACAACAATGAAACTGCTGCTTTTTTGACTCTTTGCCCAACCTGTAAGATAGTGAAGCCCGACGTCAGAATGATGTCCTCAATCTCCTCACTTTTGTGAATCGCATCTGGTTTAATGATCGCCAAAGTTCTTTCCACATAAATACGAGGAAATGGAATTTCCTCGAACAACCACGTTGCCTCCATGTTCGAAATGCTTGTATATCTATATATAATATATATATATATATATATATTATATATATTTGCTTACTGATCGAAATATGAACGCTTTGACAGCTTGCTATGGAACAACTGCGCTTTATGACGCCATAGGAACGTTACGCTTTGACTGGACGAGGAGAGGACCCGATGACGTCACGCCGCCCGGCCCCGGGTGAATATGACGACACCGCTTGCGCCGATGGGATCACAACACGGTACAGGACCATTTCCAAATCTTGACAACAAAACTCAACCCTGACAGAATGAGCAATTCTATCTCACGATGGGGTTTTCTGAAGAACAGGTAAGTGCAGAATTTGAATGATTTCATACGGATTCCTGTTGGTATATATCAATTTTCAGCGTGGACACGTTTTTAGCAAAGCAAATGTGGATTTCTTTGTCTGGACAACATGAATTTCAAATAGGGTCATAAAGAATGAATGAATAATAACTGGACATTTTAGGCAATATTATTCAATGTTTAAAATGTTCTTTTTCTGAATAATGTAGTCATGTAGTCTTCAATTAACCTACCATGCATGTTTTTGGCATGTGGGAGGAAACCGGAAAGCCACAACATGCAAACACCACACAGGCGAGGGCGGACTTGAATCCGGGTCCTCAGAACTGTGAGGCAGAGGTGCTAATCAGTCGTCCACCGTGCAGCAATCTTAAACCTAACTATTAAGTATATATCTCAATATATATCTTAAATCTAAAATTATATAAATGTATCTAAATATAAATCTTAAATATAAAGGTTAAATGTACTGTATTTTGAAATCTTAAATGTAAGCATTAAATGTAAATGTCAAATATATAAGTATAAATATAAAATATGAATGTTAAATCTAAATGTTTCAGGTGAAACTAAATATGTCGGTAATTTACAAATCCACACTGCCAAGACCGGAAGCACCAAAATAAAAGCTCCAAGTCTGTGTGTTTGTAGTGTCAAGTAACAACTATGTTCCCACACAGAACGAAGTAGGAAAGTTACAAAAAAATTGTACTTCTAAAAATGTTCCTCTAGCCACTAGTTTGCTCTGTAAACAAATACCGTTCAGTTCAGCCTTTGGCCGGTGGGCGTCATGGCGTCTTTGGTGGTGCAGCAAACTCATTTGATATGGCATTTTTTGCAGAGGTCATTCTTAAACAAATAAACCATTCCATGAAAGTGGGTCGCAACATTGCAAAAGCAGGAAAATATTGGTCCGAGGGTGAAAACAGCTGAGAACCACTACTATATATAGCATGCCTTTTACATGTTAAACAGGAGAGAGAAGGGAGTTACCCCCCCCCCGACCCCACAAAAAAAAAAAAAAAAACTGAAAGGCTGTGGTTAAAACCTGGAAAAGCATTTAAAAATATATATATATATTTGGTGATGTCAATAGGTCCTATGGGCTTGGTGCAGTTATAGCAAGCCAAGGATTTGCAACTCAGTATAAAGTGTTATTCACTTCAGTCTATTTTAAGTATTTATCTGCTCCAATACATTTGGTCACCTAAAAATGATGCCATCCTCTTTGTTGTGATACAGATCTAAATACCTGGAAATAAAAGCTGAACTGTTCACCTTGTAGTGTAGTTCTTTTTAATAGTGAATGGTGCAAGATGCATTGTTCAAGTGTTGCATGTAAAATACACAAGCCTGCAAAACCTTGTCCCACTTGAAGTAAACTTTTAAGTTTCAAGTATATTAAATGTGTGAAGTTGATAAGATGCTACAGGTTCGGTGCTTAACAGTAGTAGAAAAGACGATGACATGCATGATCCGAAAAGTCCACAAAAGTGAGTGGCGAGTACATTTTATTTGTAGATTTTCAGAGTTCCTTTTCAGTGGGGACAAATATGAGCATGTTTGTCTAAAACAATTGAGCCCCCATTTTTTAGACGGCAAACATATGGTTATCATTAAAAAGGATGAGTGGACACCCAGTGGACAACCCCACGAGTCATAGTCCACTCCAAAGCTACATTTTCAAAAGTCCTCCTGTTTTGTAAACAGGATTAACAACTCAATGATATTCACATCATTCATTTTTAATAGGCCAATGTCATGCAACGACAAAAACAATACATTTATAGATACTCTTTTTACTATAGCATGTTCACAAATAAAACAATTTCTCTCTTTTCTAAAGGTTTCAGAACAAGCAAAAGCATGAGGTGAAAAAGTGATTCATGTTCAGAAGTACAACATAAGAGCTCATGCGTTTTTGGTTGGCGTATTAGGCTGCTATATCTTAATTTATAGTATGGACAGTATGCATGCTATACCTTAACACACTGTCAAGTGATATGCACGATAGAACTCAAATATCCAAAAAGTCATACAGTTTGGAAAAAATGAATATATCAACGCAACCATGAAGTTCAAGGTGTGTTTTTATGCTACCTGCTGACATACATCAATTCCAGCAATACTTGAATAACGACACTACCTGACAGAGTTCCTCTGAAGACTATCTTGAAAAAATAAAAGTAGCTTTATTTGATTTTACTCTTATTTAAGAATGGGAGTTTTTTTATGATAGCCCAAAACGTGACTTGAAAAATTGCATGTACAGTTCATAAAGGTTATATGTTGTGAACAATATGAGCCCAAATCAAATGAGCTATTGTTTTGTACTACCGTTTTCAGTCATCAGTCATTTTGCTTATTCTACAACTCCATCGCATATTTGAGGCCCGTTTGGATTGTTTTTGATGAGCCAGTCAGCAAGCCAAACCTATTGAAGGACACAATACAAGGTAATTAAGGATTTAGGAATCAGGTCAAAATGCTAATTGTTTTTTTTTTTTTTCAATGAATATTAAAATGAAATTAAGTACTTACACAGGGGTTGAGTGGTTTGTGCTTACAGAGCTCAGTGAGTCCATGTAGCAATGTTTGTTTCACGTATCGACTCAGGTATTCTTCGGTTTCTTCTTTTGTGGGAAACGGCTCAATCATAGCTGCATATTGTAGAACAGTTGTAGCTTGTGCAAGTGTTGCATGTAAAAAGAAACAACGTGTGTGCGTTATCGGTCTTACTAGTGGGGAACATGAATTTGATTTCTCGGGCAGCAGCATGAAATGACTTGCTGCCATGGAGAGCGTTCTGAAGATCAGACGTGCCATATTTTGCTCGAAGGCTAGAAGAGAAAAAAAATAAATAAATCACAGATTCATGGGAAGACCCACACTCATTAGAGATGTACAGTGCAGTGAAAAAGTATTGCCCCCCTTCTCAAATGCCTATATTTTTGCAGAGTTTCCCCATTTTGATTAAGATCATCAAACAAATGGAAATATCAGACAAATACAAGGCAAGTGAACTTAAAATTCTGTTTTTAAATGGGTATTTCATTTATTATGGAAAAAAACTATTCGAAGTTTCCTGGCCCTGTGTAAAAAAGTAATTACCCCCCTTGTTAAATCATGAATTAATTTTTGGTTAATTTTCACTGATCACATCCAATCCTGGGTGTTTTCAGGTATGAAAGGCCTTTTTAAGGGCATGCCAATGCATTTCAATCGGATTCAAGTCCAGACTTTGATTAGGCCACTGCAAAACCTTCAATTTGTTTTGTTTTTTTAAGCCATTCAGAAGTTGACTTTCTGGTGTGTTTTGGATTGTTATCCTGCTGCAGAACCCAAGTACACTTCAGCTTGAGGTCACAAACTGATGGCTGAACATTCTCCTTCAGGATTTTCTGTTAAAGAGCAAAATTCATGGTTCCATCAATCACAGCAGGTTGTCCAGGTCCTGAAGGAGCAAAGCAGCCAAGACCATCACACTACCCCCACCATGTTTGACTGGTGGGAAGAGGTTTTTTTCTGAAATGCTGTGCTACATTTACAGCAGTTGCCACAATCTTGTAATTCAGTCATTCTTGGAACTCTGGGCAAGACAGTCTCTTCCTTATTGTTGTGTCATGAACACTGACCTTAACTGAGGCAAGGGAGGCTTGCAGTTCTTTAGAAGTTGTCCTGAGTTCCTTTGTGGCCTCTTGGATGAGTCATTGCTGTTCTCTTGGAGTAATCTTTGTAGGTCGGCCACTCCTGGGAAGATTCACTGCTGTTCATATTTTCTCCATGTGAGCATAATGGCTCTCGCTATGGTTCGCTGGAATCCTAAAGCTTGAGAAATTGCTTTTGTAACCCTTTCCAGACTGATAGATGTCAATTTATTTCTCAACTGTTCTGGAATTTATTTGGATCGTGTCATTTTGTTGCAGATATTTTAGATCTTCTGTCCGACTTAATTTTGTTGGGGCAGATTCCGTTTAAGTGATCTTTTGACTGAACAGGTCTGGAGGTAAACAGGCTTGGGTGTGATCAGTGAAAATTAACCAAAAAATGTGATTAGCCACAGTTAATTCATGATTTAACAAGGGGGGTAATTATTTTTTCACACAGGGCCAGGTAATTTTGAATAGTTTTCCTCTCTTTATTAAATGAAATCATTATGAATCATGAAGTGCTTGTGGCATCTATGGCAATTACAACCCCATTTCCAAAGAAGATGGGACATTGTGTTAAATAAAAACAGAATACAATGATTTGCAAATTATGTTCGACCTACATTTAATTGAATACACTACAAAGACAAGATATTTAATGTTCAAACTAATAAACTTCATTGTTTTTAGCAAATAATTAACTTAGAATTTTATGGCTGCAACACATTCCAAAAAAGCTGGGACAGGGTCATGTTTACCACTGTGTTACATCACCTTTTCTTTTAACAACATTCAACGTTTGGGAACTGAGGACACTAATTGTTGAAGCTTTGTAGGTGGAATTCTTTCCCATTCTTGCTTGATGTACAGCTTCAGCTGTTCAACAGTCTCCTTTGTCGTATTTTACGCTTAATTTTCAATGGGAGACAGGTCTGGACTGCAGGCAGGCTAGCCGAGTACCCGCACTCTTTTACTACGAAGCCACACTGTTGTAACACGTGCAGAATGTGCTTTGGCATTGCCTTGCTGAAATAAGCAGAGGCGTCCATGAAAAAGACGTTGCTTGGATGGCAGCATATGTTTCTCCAAAACCTACATGTACCTTTCAGCATTAATGGTGCCTTCACAGATGTGTAAGTGACCCATGCCTTTGGCACTAACACAGCCCCATACCATCACAGATGCTGGTCCAGATGGTTCTTTTCCTCTTTGGCCCGGAGGACACGACTTCCACAATTTCCCAAAACAATTTGAAATGTGGACTCGTCGGACCACAGAAAACTTTTCCACTTTTCATCAGTCCATCTTAGATGAGCTCGGGCCCAGAGAAGCCGGCTGCGTTTCTGGGTGTTGTTGATTAAGCCGGCAGCGTTTCTGGCTACACATTGATGTCGGTTTTTGATGCAGTGCCACCTGAGGGATCGAAGGTCATGGGCATTCAATGTCGGTTTTCGGCCTTGCCGCTTACATGCACTGATTTTTCCCAAATTCTCTCAACCTTTTGATGATGATATGGACCGTAGATGATGAAATCCCTAAATTCCTTGCAATTGTACATTGAGAAACATTGTCCTTAAACTGTTCGACTATTTTCTCACACACCTGTTCACAAAGAGGTGAACCTCACCTCATCTTTGCCTGTGAATGACTGAGCAATTCAGGGAAGCTCCTTTTATACCCAATCATGGCATCCACCTGTTCCCAATTAGCCTGTTCACTTCTGGGATGTTCCAAGCAGGTGTTTGATGAGAGTTCCTCAACTTTCTCAGTCTTTTTGCCACCTGTCACAGCTTTTTTGGAACGTGTTGCAGCCATAAAATTCAAAGTTAATGATTAGTTGCTTAAAAAAAAAAAAAGTTGATCAGTTTGAATATCAAATACCTGGTCTTTGTAGTGTATTCAATTAAATATAAGTTGAACATGATTTTCAAATCATTGTATTCTGTTTTTATTTATGTTTAACACAACTTCATTGGAATTTGGATTGTATAACCTTGAAGGCGGGCGTCAATAATGTGCAGATTTAAACGCCATTTAAAAATACAGTACACTGCAGCCTACGTGTTTTAAGAAGCCATTTTCTATCACCAAATGTCCTTTATCGCTCTGAACTTATATAAAAGTGAGTTGCACCTTTCTAGGTTCGAGGGTGACAAGTTAACTATCAGAGACTGGGAGATAAAATTAGTCAGAAAATGTAGAAGTTGTAGTAAAAGAAATAAATGTAATGTTCTATCAATGTATTGAAATGCACCGCTTCATGGAGCTCACCATTCCATAGTTTTTGTGACCTTAGGAGGTCCAATGATGGATTTCCAGTAGGCTATTGCATTGTCCCGGGCCAGAGTGAAGGCAATGACTGGACCAGAGCTCATGTAGGCAGTCAAGCTAGGAAAGTTGAGTTTTCCATAATGTTCTGTATAGAAGTCACTGCACTGTTCTGGAGTCATCTGCAGTTTCCTCTTCTGCCACAGAGATGAATTATTGGATACTTGAAAATGTGCACTGCACCCATGGAACATCATGCAAATTATTTCTCGCAACAAACGTTTACCAAGCCAACACTTTACCTACCTGCAAAATAGAGAAGCCTTTTCTCAGAATGATGTCCTCAATCTCCTCACTTTTCTTAATTGCATCTGGCTTTATGAGCGCCAAGGTTCTCTCCACATGAATACGGGGAAACGAAGCGTTGTCCATGTTTGCGTTGCTAGGAGACGTTAAAACATTGTGCAGCCACCCTGATAAACACGTTTCTCCAAGGCGTCACCACCGCCATCTTGAGGACAGCAACCATCATGAAATGGGGGGGATTTTTTTTTTTTTTTTTTTTTAAATCACAAATCTCTCCCCAGTAGCCACACAAATGGGCACTGACAGAGAGACAAACTTTATAGTGCATCACAACGTAGAATTTACCAGCTAACATTTATCAAAAATTTTAAATGCAAATTTGAAGATTGGCAGTTAGTCAGTTTTCATTAATGAACATAACAGAAAATTCCAAACTACACAAATGTTTAGAACAGTTCCATTGGTCATTGTTTTTGTGTAATACATTGTATAAAATAAAATAGTTGTTTATATTTACTCCAGGGTAAAATACTTTAAACAGAGCATTAAACCCAAGACACTGTTTATTTCAAACAGTCTTTTATTCAAAGTTACTTCCATGAAAAGTTCTTATCGGGTTCCAATTGTAACCTGCCACACTCTGATCAGGTTGTCAGTGTAGCCAGCAAACAGGGTCTATTAAAAAAAGGAGAAAGGGGACAAGTTAATATGAACCTAAATGTCACTATGTTGACAAAAAAACTAACATTTGGCCCCTCATATTTGCAGGACTGTCACCAGTGTACATCAGAGTTTAAAGTGATTGGGAATAATCACTGGGGGACAAACATGTTATACATTTTTAATGAACCGAGCATGTACCTGTCCATCAGCAGACCAGGCCAGAGAGGTGCACTGTGGGGGTTCGGCCTTGCTGTTGGTGCTGATCACCTCCTGTCTCAGCTCATCCACAATAATCTTGCCCTCCAGATCCTGCAGAAATAGTGGGAGAGGAAACAAAAAGGAATATTAGTAAATACAGAGGTAGTTGGGGCATGGGTAAAAGCTTAGTTTGAAAACAAGTCAGAAACAGCCTCTATATCATCATATAATACAGTTGGCATTGGAAATTTCATCACCATCACGCCGCAACTCGAAATATGACCAACATGGCATCTAGCGTATTGAGAAAGAGGAGTTTTACCCAAATCTTGATACTGGGGCCTGTGGCAGCACAGAGCCAGTAACGGTTGGGGCTGAAGCAGAGGGCGTTGATGGTGGCACCGCTATCGAGGGTGTAGAGGTGCTTGCCCTCGTTCAGGTCCCACAGCATGGCCTGACCGTCCTGAAGAGGACAAGACACAAACAGGCTCCAATAACATAGGGATTTTACATAAATACAAAGACTGTTTTAAGGGGAGGTAACACTCAGAAACAGCCTCTTTATCATCACTAAAAAACAGATGAGTTAAGACTTCATCACTACTGAACTTTGCAAGCTGGACCTCAAACTGGTGTTCATCATCAGATGGTGCGTTGAGTTTACCTTTCCACCAGATGCACACAGGGAGCCATCGGGAGAGACGGTCACCGTGTTCAGGTAACCAGTGTGGCCGATGTGGTTTGTCTTAAGCTTGCAGTTGGCGAGGTTCCAGACCTTGGAGTTAAAAAAAAAAACTTACTAATATGAAGGTCAATTCATATGACACTATACAGTCTTGTGCCCTCATACTGAAAAGTGTTTCATCAGTAAATGAAAATAAGATAATACATGCAAATTTAAATAATCACTGGGCAAAAGCAAATGTGGAAAATGTTCCTTTTTCAATCATTGCTCTGGAACGAACTGCAAACCTTGACCATCTTGTCCCAGCCACAAGACACAATAATGGGGTTGCTGCTGTTGGGGGAGAAGCGCACGCAAGACACCCACTCAGAATGACCTTCGTCCTGAAAGTGGAAAAGGAATGCAAATTGGTGTCGGCTGGAATAATCTTAGTCACATGTATGGCATAATTCTGTACATGTAGTCATTATAAATCAGCGGCATGTTTAATTAAGACATTAGTAAGGCAGCAACTATCGAATACTTTTAATAGGATATACATTTATTTTGCATTACTAAACAGTACCAATACATATAATAACATGCGCATGCGAGGTGCAGGTATTCTTGTAAATTTGGGGTCTGCATCCTCACATTGTTCACAGTATTATCAGTGACTTTGAACGTGTGGGTTTAAAAGGCGAGCCCTGGCATCGTTAGTGACATGGGATTTTATGAGTAAGAGTGGCTATTAGCTAAGATTAGTGGTTGGCTGTTAACTGGCTAACCATCAGTCAATCTGTGTTAAGTGACTGCGTGTCAATTGTGGCCTCACTAGCTTATGTATGAATATGTTAATGACCTGTTTCTTTTGTTACCATTTGTTAAATAAAGCAATTCAAGTCTATCCTTGACCACTTGGGGGATAAGTTTTAACTAGCGGTGGTAGGCTATATTAAATAAGATGACACTGGTAACAGTAAATGTAATGTGATATGCCAGTTCTGTTCTATAGTAGATATACCGCATTATACCTTCTTTTTCAAGTGAAAAATTATCCCAAGCTTTGGACATTGTCCTTTCAGACTGTTTGGTCCAAGCTCGCCGCCCTCTCGCTAATTTATACACAGAGAGGTGCTTGTGTCCGCAACAACATTGCTCTGTTGAAAAATTATCCCTGCAAAGCTTCGAGGCAAAGACTTTGCTTCAACTTTTTTATTTTTTAAATCCAATTATTCTGGTTATTCGATTAATTATTTCATCCCTACTTGTTAATATTAAATTGACTTGGGAAGCTTCCAATAAGCATGACAGCTTTGACCAACCACCTGGATGGTGTACTTGCAGACTCCTAGTGTGTTCCACAGCTTGATGGTCTTGTCCCGAGAGCCAGAAACAATCTGGCGGTTATCTGCAGAGAACGCCACGCTCAGGACGTCCTTGGTGTGTCCAACAAACTGGCGGGTGGTACAGCCACTGAGGAGACATCACAAGAATTGATTTTGATAATACTAATATTCAACTGCAGTCAGTGTAACGCTCACTGCAAAATAAATATATATATATATATATATATATATATATATATATATATATATATATTTTAAACAAAAAAATCCAGAAAATCAGTCAGATTTTAAAAAAATGTATTAGCAAATTATGGTGGAAAATAAGTATTTGTTCACCTACAAACAAGCAAGCTTTCTGGCTCTCAGAGACCTGTAACTTCTTCAAGAGGCTCCTGTGTCCTCCACTTGTTACCTGTATTAATGGCACCTGTTTGAACTCATCAGTATAAAAGACATGTCCACAACCTCAAAGTCACATTCCAAACTCCTGTATGGCCAAGACCAAAGAGCTGTCAAAGGACACCAGAAACAAAATTGTAGACCTGCACTGGGCAGGGAAGACTGAATCTGCAATAGGTAAGCAGCTTGGTGTGAAGAAATCAACTGAGGGAGCAATTATTAGATAATGGAAGACATACAAGACCACTGATAATCTCCCTCGATCTGGGGCGCCACGCAAGACCTCACCCCGTGGGGTCAAAATGATCACAAGAACGGTGAGCAAAAATCCCTGAACCACACAGGGGGACCTAGCGAATGAACCGCAGAGAGCTGGGACCAAAGTAACAAAGGCTACCATCAGTAACACACTAGGCCGCGCAGGACTCAAATCCTGTAGTGCCAGACGTGTGCCCCTGCTTAAGCCAGTACATGTCCAGGCCCGTCTGAAGTTAGCGAGAGAGCATTTGGATGATCCAAAAGAGGATTTGGAGAATGTCATATGGTCAGATGAAACCAAAAGAGAATTTTGGTAAAAATGCAACTTCCGTGTTTGGAGGAGAAAGAATGCAGTGTTTCATCCAAAGAACACCATACCTACTGTGAAGCATGGGGGTGGAAACATCATGCTTTGGGGCTGTTTTGCTACAAAGGGACGAAGGACCACTGATCTGTGTAAAGGAAAGAATGAATGGGGCCATGTATCGTGAGATTTTGAGTGCAAACCTCCTTCCATCAGCAAGTACATTGAAGATGACTGGGTCTTTCAGCATGACAATGATCCGAAACACCGCCCAGGCAACGAAGGAGTGGTTTCGTAAGAAGCATTTCAGGGTCCTGGAGTGGCCTAGCCAGTCTCCAGATCTCAACCCCATAGAAAATCTTTGGAGGGAGTTGAAAGTCTGTGTTGCCCAGCGACAGCCCCAAAACATCACTGCTCTCGAGGAGCTCTGCATGGAGGAATGGGCCAAAATACTAGCAACAGTGTGTGAAAACCTTGAAGACTTACAGTATTTTTTTTTTTACCTCGGTCATTGCCAAAAAAGGGTATTGAGATCAACTTTTATTGACCACCTACTTCTTTACCACCATAATTGGCTAATAAAATCAATGTGATGTTCTGGATTTTTTCCCCCTCATTTTGTCTCATGGGTGAGGTATACCTATCATGAAAATGAGAGGGCCCCGTCATCTTTTTAAGTGGGAGAACTTACACAATTAGTGGCCGACAAAATTTTTGCCCCACTGTAGTTACACGAAAAGGCGTCTCATTCAAAGCAGTATGTCCCTGATAGTTCACAACACTAGCTTCGTAATTGGTAGTAGTCCTTATCGATTTAGCATTCTATCAGTAGTAGTCTTTTGGGACAGATAATGCTGACGTGAGGCACATCTGCAAAAACAGTAAGTGTCACAAGATGGATAACTAATTATTTATCCCTAATAGGATGAATAGATATAAACAGGTTGTTTTAAAGTAAGTGTTTCCCCAAAATGTGGCTGGCAAAACCCATGGAAATTAAAGTACCTAAAACCATAATTGCCCAAGTCATTTTTTGAACATTTCAAGAAAAAAAAATAAAAATAAATAAATGAAGAGTCAAGTTGTCTTGAGTCAACATTTGCAGATTACTATGAACTGCAAAATTTACACACGCATAAATAGGCTTTACACAATCATGATTTTGAGGGGCGATCACAGAGTTTAAAAAAACTGATAACCGATCTGATCACAAGATGGAGCAATGAGTCTACTTAAATGACGTATTCATTTACTGTCTATACGTGTGTACTGTATACCGAGTATCTTATAATGTATTCTCTATTCAGGTCATGTATTATAATCAGTCAGGTTAAACCAACATTACATGTCAGAAATAACTTGCGTAATTAAATTACTTCACAGACACACCGAAACTTTAGCGCATGAGTCGACAGAACGCCAGCATGTTTACGTACAACTGTTAGTACTAGCACTAGCTTGCTAGGCTACATAACATTTTGTTGCCTGCTTGCGAGACGCATCGTATTAAAAGTGAACATACCTCAAGCAATCCGCGAATTAAAGTCCTCTCCTGAGCACCGGTGACCTCCACCACACGTTTTTTAAAATGATGAACAATTATGGTATTAGGCTAACAAAATCCTGTAAACCACTATTGATCGTCATAGCGGGCACACATTTGTGGCAAAAGGCCTTATTATTTATGTGTTAAATTTATTGTAATTTTTCATGTCGTCTTGTCCTTACGAGCTGAGGTCCCACAGACGGAGGGTGCCGTCCCAGGCTCCAGACAGGGCAAACTGTCCATCGGAGGAGATGACAACATCGCTAACAAAGTGAGAGTGGCCCTTCAAGGAGCGCTGGGGGATGCCATAGTTGGTTTCATCACGGGTCAGCTTCCACATGATGATGGACTTGTCTGTGGGAAAGAATACTTAAGTTCTTAATCACAAATTAACATTGTATTCAACAAGTACACTTGAACATGAGTCAACCGTGCTAACTTGAGAAAACCAGCAGCAATCAGCATGTATCAAATAATCATCTCAAGTTTAATACTTTGTGTAATTTTCATTAATTGCCTCATGTGAACAGGAGGCTTTTGAATATTGCCTTTCCCTCATTTCTTCGGTTACAGGGGACGCTATATACAGTTAGCACCGCGGCTAACCAACGCTTTCCTCACATCTGCCCAGTTGAGTCAGATTGAATTACTAGGTAGTGTACTGCGTCACAGTTAATGAATATATGTTTGATAACCACTCAGAATAGCAATGTGGTTGATTTTACGGTAGGACGGCCAACTCGCTAGCCGCCTAACGTGATCACAGCCATGTTGGCGACGCCGGCGGAAGAACCTCACCTCGGGACGCCGACAGAATCATGTCGGGATATTGAGGCGTGGTGGCGATTTGGGTGACCCAGCCACTGTGCCCCTTAAGGGTCCCCCTCACTGTCATCTGCTCGGTCATTTTGGCGTGGATCGATGAAGCCTTCTACGAGGATGGATTCAGATTCTCAGAGGCTCAAAATTACCTACGTCCTCATTGCATCTGGGCACAGAGGAAAAGGAAGTAGAGACCCGGATGCAAAAACTATGAGGGGTGAGAATACAGCAAAGGATCCTGGGTAACGTGGACGTAATTCTTCTTCGTTCATTTATTGGCGTATTGCAAACAACATTTCGGTGGATACCGCCACCTACTGTGCAAGAGTGTAACACGTCCCCAGCCCACAGTATGTACTGACTTAATACTATACTTATTTCTCAAAATTCCTTTAATTCATGGCTGCATGCCTTCTACATTACCATTTATTATAGATTTTACATTACATTTTCATGCTTTCTATTATAGATCATTTTCATATTTTAATCAAGACATTTCTTTCATCTATATCTACAATATTTAAACTTTTTGCCATTTGCTGTGATACTCCTAACTTTCTATTTGGTACTGAGATTCTCTCTCCTTTTCTACTCTTTTTTCCCCCCCCCCTCAGATCACCAAATGTGGACGTATTAAGTTTGCGAGCGACAATAAGCGAGGATTATCGCTCACTCAAGCACAAAAAGTGAATATTAATTTATTGTTGGCGACCAGTTCAGGGTGTACCCCGCCTCTCGCCCGAAGATAGCTGGGATAGGCTCCAACACACCCATGACCCTCGTGAGGAGAAGCAGTACGGAAGATGAATGAATGAATGAAAGTTTGAGTTACTTTATCAAATTGTCCATTAGTTTATTTTAATGTGAAATGTAATATAAAACTGTTCTCCAACCATTATTGAGCCAACAGATATTTGACATTAGAAAAATCTCACTGCACACTACCAAACAAAAAGTACAGTGGATACATTGAAATAATGATGATTTCACCTCAATTTACTCAAAGTCTGAAACCTGGGCCTGTTTAGTTGAACAGAACGCTATTATTCTGTTGTATGAAGGGCAACAGGTGGATATACAGTTTAATTGTACTTTCTGTCATCAAGTTGAAGAACATTTAATTGTCCTGCCTGTTGGTACGTTGCTGGCATAGATAAACAAAGATACTTTATTTGTGGCAGTGAATGCACATTTTCTGACCAAATAAGTAACATTTTTAATATTTCCCGCAGCACAACTGATCTATCATGACCCAAGACGCACTTATGTGGAGTGGCACGGAGTTTGGGGATCACTGATTTAAAACACGTACTTTATTTATAATTATGCTTCATTTCTACTGAACCAAACTAGAAAAACGTGAACTAGCTGTATATAATTTTTATTGCATCAGAAGTATATGAAGTCACTGATGGTGTAGTGGTAGATTCGCCTGACTTTGGTGCAGACAGCATGGGTTCAGTTCCCACTCAGTGACAGAGTGAAAGTGAGTGCGGTTGGTTATCCATGTCTATATGTGCCCTGCGACTGACTGGCGACCAGTTCAGAGCGTAGTCCGCCTTTCGCCTGGAGTCGGCTGGGATAGGCTCCGGTGCCCCATGATCCTGAACAGGATAAGCGGTATTGAGAATGGATGGAAATATATGAATCAATATAAAATGCAATTACTGTATTTCACATATTTCACATTTATATGAATTAAAGCAGTAATTCATTTAATAATTAAACTAAAGAATTCCATCTACAAAGCTTCAACAATTAGTGTCCTCAGTTCCCAAACGTTTATTGAATGTTGTTAAAAGAAAAGGTGATGTAACACACTGGTAAACACGACCCTGTCCCATCTTTTTTGGAACGTGTTGCAGCCATAAAATTTTAAGTTAATGATTATTTGCTAAAAACAAAGTTTCAGTTTGAACATTAAATCTTTGTAGTGTATTCAATTAAATATAGGTTGAACATGATTTGCAAATCATTGTATTCTGTTTTTATTTATGTTTACTACAACATCCCAACTTCATTGGAGTTGGGGTTGTAATATTTTAGAACTGTTAGGTCTTAAACATTTATTGAGGTAGGCTACAATTATTTAAGTTTTATTTGCAAAATTTTTAATTGAATCATTTAAGTATAGTTTATTTATTTTTTTATTTTCCTATATTTAAATGGCGTGTTAATCTTGAAACGGCATAACATTACAGTGGCTTACAATGAAATAAATGTACTTTTTAGGAAAAAAAACCCCATCTTTTTGATGAACATTTAGGCCTACTTTGATACTTTATTTTAATGTTGACAATGATGGTGGTACTTATAGAGTTCAGTATTTTTTATGTGGCAGTTGGTGAAACATTTGAGAACCATTGAATTGGCAGAACACAGTGGTTCTCAAAGTGTGGTACGAGTACCACTAGTGGTATGCGAGCCCCAATTTTAATGAAGTTGGGAAATTGTGTAAAACAAAAACAGAATACAATGATTTGCAAATCCTTTTCAATCTATAGTCAATTGATGGTATGGGGGTGTTATTGTGCATGGCATGGGTAACTTGCACATCTGTGAAGGCACCATTAATGCTAAAAGGTACATACAGATACTATGCAAGAAGTGGAAAATGTGTACTCATGGTATTATTTTCGATTTAAATGATTCCAAGTTCCTTAATACTGCCGTTCCATTCCTATATTAAACCTTTTATATATTTTTGCAGCTCTACAAAGAACAAATGTTTCAAACTTTTTTTGTTTCCCATTAGTGGGAAATCATTATAAATTGGGCAAAAACAAACAACTAGAAATTCATGGTCTCCAACAACCATGGTGTATCCTAACAAGCACCCTCCTCCCATTGTTTGCAGTATTGTGCATGAATGTACCATAAAAGTTGTTCAACAAAACAAGCAGGTTCCATAAGGTTAGTGAAAATGAAACGGTTACCTTACCTTTGAATGGTGCTGAATCTGAAATGTCATAATTTAATCAAAATTGAAGACCTGTTGAGATCTCAAATACAGTTATGAAAGTGATTAACTGTTCTGTACACAAATAATCTCTGCAGTGGACAGACAAATGAACGCATCAAACCAGCTCCAATTTTGATTTATGAACAACTGCCATCCACAAACACAAAACTAGGTATTTTTTCACACCAGTTTTATTTGATACTAAAAACAGTGTTCAGAGTTGATGTAAACAGTTCAAGGCATACGTTAATGTCACTTTTCAATTATGTTTTCCAGACTAAACTACAGGTTTGTCTATCCTGTTATTTAGTCTCAGAATGGACTTTTTCATCAATTACAAAAGACATTAAAACAGTTTGTCCCTACATTAGTTCGAATGCAACTGGAAAATTGAGATCAACATTTACCTTCGATGTCCTTGTCATACCATATTTGTGAGATTTAAAATAACATTTTGAAGTGTTTTAACACACTCATGCAAGAAACAACAGAAAACTGGTCACAATCCTTAAAATCCTCTTCTCTTCATAAACCAAAACATTATGAGTAATAGTTGCAACTGGAGGAAAAATAATGCCTATTGATGTTAACTCAATTGCAACGCATATGATGTAAGGCACAAAGAAAGCATAAAGCCAAAGTTCATTTCAGTCATGTTAAATTGACCCAAGTTACGCATATATTTAGGCAATATTACAAAAATAGCTTAATTCCTTTTCAACCAAATACACAACCGAACATTCTCACAAAGTCAAGCTAATACTGTGATATTATATTATTGGCTACAACACCAAACACGCAACATTGTGCTACTTACTGACTCCGTTAAGCATTTAAACTGACAGAATCTGCAAAAGAAATCGCGTGTTAATTTACAGACAACCACGCAGCTTCCCGTAAAATTGCAACACTTGTATGCTTTACAGTTACCGGTACTGTAAACCGGTTAGTGTTAACATTTAGATTTTTGATTGATTGATTTTGATGCTTGTATTATTTTATCTTATATGGATAAACTTCTCATATAAAGAAAACCTTTTATATGGAACTACATAAGTGAGCGTTTATGTACAATTAAATTGATTTGCTGACACTGAACCTGCACGTCCTTCCACTAAGATTTGTATTGCATCAGTATAGAAATTTGGCAAATTTGGCCTGAATATTGATAATGATGAAAAAACAAGCAGTAAGACAAGTTAGATTAAGTAGGTCATCTGTAAATTTTCTATCGAGCAAAGTTCAGTTTTACAAATAAAATGTTTTAACAAGTACTTGAACTTCTTGAACCTATTTGCTAACTATTGCGGGATACGAGGAAATATTACAACTGCATAGCAATTCCGTGTCACAACCATCCACCCATCCATTTTCCGAGCCGCTTATCCTCACAAGCGCAGGAGGCGGGGTGCACCCTGAACTGGTGGCCAGCCAATTGCAGGTGGCACAGCCAACTAAAAGTTAAACAATTTCCAACTGTCAGTCATGATGCGGACTGAATAGCAGATAAAAATATTGGTTTACTGATGTTCTTAAAGAATATGTAATGCACTTTTCTGTTTACAAAAAGTAGTTATGTTGGTGTCATCTCTGTATTGTGTACATGTAGCAAAATAACTATATTTATCCTGTATCTTTAAATAATCATGCCACATTTAAAGACACTTTGCAAATATATAGGAGGTCCAACCAAGTAAACAAATTGTTCAGGCCAAGTAAATGTGTTGCAAAGACAAAAAAACCAATAAAAGTCCTCTGACAGCTTGGACTGAAACCTTTTTGTGACAACTGAAACAAGGCCCACAAAAAGGTAACATTACTGGCATTCAAAGCCAGTGTATGATTACTAAATAAAACTGAATTCCAAACAAAAAAGTTGGTCGACCTTTGAAGAAAATAAAATACATAGGTCAGTCAATCAGTTTAAATTACTAATATTACTAAAATAATAATAAAAAAAAAAACATCATACAAAGAACAAATTCGTCAGCAGCAAGAGAGAACAAAAATGTCTTCATCTGGGATTAAAAGACCATGATCAATCAAACTAAATTACAAGTGGAAATGGAAGGTTTTAAGGTAATTAAAACTCAAGCAAAAAAATGAAGCTGATTAGCCCCGTTGACTGATGCACTGGTTTACTATGAATACTGTAACGGCTCCTTCAAATCGCTCAATAAACATGGCAATGCATAGGAATGCAAAATGTAACTGGACAACAAACAGGTTTCCACTGCCACAAGTGGGAAAAAAAAGTCAAAAACCTATAAGAGTGCTTAAAAAGCTATTTCTATTATACTCATCCACAATGTGTTATAATTATGCAGGTAATTAGGCAAGATTTTCACTACACAGGCAAACAAGTGATGAGTAAATCATAACGTGCTGTAAATCCTTCGCGATGTTTCAGTGACGTCACCGACATCAGCCAGAGCATCCCAGGGGACTGCGCAAGTGGATTTGTCGACCCCTCGAGAACAGTTTTCATATTGGAGGATTTTAGTGTTCCTTAAGACACACAGGCTTGCAAGGCATCTTCTGCTCCTTAAAGGCCAATCTGCCTCTGTGCCCTCTGCCCCTCTACATGTCCTTTTCCTCAGCAGGCCCTCCTGCTGGCATTCATGGCTGAATAAGACGCTTGCGTTTAAGCTTCTGCCTGGCCATCTTCTCCTTTCGGAAAACAAAGAGGAGAAAAATGACGTACACTCCATCGTCGGCTACGGCGGAGAGCTATTCGAGCATCCATCCACCCATCAGGCCGAGTAAGTCAGACTCGGTTAGTAAGGCAGTTAGACTTTAGCACACTGCACCTGGACTGCACTTCAAAGAAAGCTTCCCAGTTCCAGTTCATTTTTTTTTTCTGTTAAAGCACGGCTGCTTACGCAACGTGTCTCTGGAGTTCTTACAATACTGCAGAGTTGTCCATATTTCAATATATTATATAAAAATGTTTATTTAAAAAAATACAAATGAAAAGTTGTTGCTAATCAGTTACAATATATACTAAAACAAAATGTACAGAATCCATGCTGCTGGTTAGTCACAGTCATCACTGCAAAAGAAAAATAGAGATACAATATTAGTTTCGTAATCTATTATGACTCATTTGCATTAAACTTACTTATTCAAATCTGCAAATGTTAGAACTACATGCTCACACACTATGTAAATTATACCTTTGCCAAACAGTGCTCAAGTAATTATTTCAGTTATTTGTAATTAAAGGCTATTTTTTTTTTATGGTAAACTGTATACACGTTTACATTTCTTACCTTGTGCCAGCAGCCTGGTATGGGCAGGCCATCATGTCCCTGCACAGTGACACCAACACATACATGTTCATTAATAAGCCACAAAACATATAGGAATAAAAAATAAAAAAAAATCTGCATTATTACAGTGGATATAAAAAGTCCACACACTCCTGTTAAAATGCCAAGTTTTTGTGATTTAAAAAAATGAGACCAAGATTAATAATTTCTAAACTTCTTCCACCATTAATATGACCTATAACCTCTACAACTAAATCGAATTTAAAAAAATCTTTCCTGAGGGAAAATAAATGTAAACAACTGAAATAATGTGCTTGCACAAGTGTACACACCCTTTTGTAACTGGGCATCTAGCTGTGTGCAGAATTAACCAATTACATTCAAACTCCTGTTTAATGGGAGTCAGCACACAACTGCCGCCATCTAAAGCAAGGGTGTCAAACTCATTTTTGTCACAGGCCACAATGTAGTTAGGGTTTCCATCAGAGGGCCGTTATGACTGTGAAACCATATAAATATTTAATTGGCTCATCATACTATTATTTTGTTACTATTAAATTGATGGATAACCAGTTTTGAAATCAGAAGTCAAGGATAATAATTGAACTATTGTTCAAGTTACTGTAAAAAAGGGGGAAACCAAAAAAATGCTTTTGCAATATCTCCACATGACAATTTTATATGACAATTTTTAATTTTAGTACTGAATTGAGCAAGAATCATGGAAGTTAAAGCACTTGATTTGCTTTCGCGAGCCACATAAAATGTTGTGGTGGGCCGGATCTGGCCCTAGGGCCTTGAGTTTGACACCTGTGATCTAAAGTGTATGATAACCCCAAATATATAGCAGGTGTTCTACTGGCTTTTTTGTTTTGCTTTCTAGCAGAATCGTGAAGGACTGAATGCTAGTTGGAACTGTTCATAATTCCCTCCACCTTGACTAAGGCCCCAGTTCCAGCTGAAGGAAAAACTGGCTGAAAGCATGATACTGCCACGCTTACACTGAAGGTATGGTGTTCCTTTGGTGATGAGCAGTGTTGTGCTCAGACCAAACATACTTTTGAGAATTACTGTATGGTGAAAAAAATAAAGAAAACATTTTGCAAAACCACTTGATGCCCCAAAAACGCATGTTTTTATTTGTATTTTTGTTAGCTCTCTCGCTCTCAATGTAAAGTATTGTGTTTAAATGTGTTTGTATTGTTTTAAAAGTGTGTTCAAAGACCTTAATTAAATCCAATAAAACATGCCTAGGGTGTAGTAATTAAATAGCATCTTTCCATATTGTGGATTTCATTGTTTGCTGGGGTGGTCTTGAACGTAACCCTAGCAATAAGTCTCGCTAATGTCATTTCTAGCCAGGTAGTAAGTACCCAGTCAATAAATGAAAATTCAAAACTGGCCACGGTAAGAATCATTTTTGGCTTCCGGTTTATTCTACAAAAGGCTTTGCCTTAAGTATAACTAATTTTGACCTGGATATTCAAATTTATTAGTGTCACCATGCAAACAACAGGGTTCAACCGAGCAGACAAGTACCGACAAATGAGCTGAACGCACATTAAAAGCTATAGTGGAGAGCAGAAAGGAGCAGAGATACTGTACCACAGGACAGGGGACCACAGGGGCGGAAGGAGGAAGAAGATGAGGTGGAGGAGAAGAAAGTGCTCCTTCAACAGATACATCTTTTTTGTCATCACAACCCTGTTAGCAAGAGTCATTTACAGATTGACAACTTGAATGAAGAAACTTGCAGAGAGGAAGACAATTGGAAAATTTGAAAGGTGAAAGTGATACAAGAGAAACAGGAACGGGAAAAAATGTGAGAGATGTGAGAGACACTTTCTCACAGGCTGACGTACCACAGGACAGGGTTGGTCCAGGCCTGGAGGACCCTGTTCTCCCTTCTGACCCTTCAGTCCTCTTTTTCCAACACTTCCTCTGTCACCCTGGACAAAGACAAAACAGTTCACATACTCAGGTTTACTAATAGCAACCAATATTTATTTATACTGATTAATTAATGGCACGGTAGACGACTGGTTAGAGCGTCTGCCTCACAGTTCTGAGGACCGGGGTTCGATCCCCAGCCCCGCCTGTGTGGAGTTTGCATGTTCTCCCCGTGCCTGCGTGGGTTTTCTCCGGGTGCTCCGATTTCCTCCCACATCCCAAAAACATGCGTGGTAGGTTAAATGAAGTCTCTAAATTGCCCCTAGGTGTGAATATGAGTGCGAATGGATGTTTGTTTATATGTGCCCTGCGATTGGCTGGCAACCAGTTCAGGGTGTGCACCGCCTCTTGCCCGATGATAGCTGGGATAGGCTCCAGCACTCCCGCGACCCTTGTGAGGATAAGCGGCTCAGAAAATGGATGGATGGATGATTGATTAATCACATATGAGTACTGTTACACAAAAATTATGCCTTTAAAAAGATCACAATGCTATATCTTGACTGAACACATCAGAGAGGTACTATATTACATATTCCCTGATCATTTAGCTAAATAGGGCAGCCAAAATGTTCGAAAAAGATCTCATATCACCGCAAAGTACAGCCACAACGACAAGCATCAAAACCTGCTCAAATTGGAAACATATGATTATACGTATGACTTCTATGTAATTCACCTATTGTTTGGTAAAGCGCTTAACAGATTTATTAGATTATCTGTCACAAAAAAAAATATTTTGTTGTTGTTGTGCTTTACTATTTAACAGGAATTTCAGACTGAATTCACCGTTTTATACATAAATTTGAGGTAGCTCACAAAGCTTCTCTGAGAAGTCAGAAATGAATTTCGCACAACATTGAAAAACAACGTTTCTAATCAAGAACAAATTTTGTAATTATTTTTTTATAATTTATTTTCCTCACTTTTCTGTATAACCGTACATTAACTTCCATGAAAAACAACAGTGATTATATATTTTAGCATTAAAAATATTATTTTGGTAAAAGAGCTTCTACATAACGAAGAATCAACAGTTACACCAACATAAAAAAATGATTTAATTAAATAAGTAATTACCAGTGCTAATATACGTAATATTAGGGCAACTGTTGCACAAACCTTGGGTGGTGGTCTAATAAATTGCGAAGCACTCAATGAACCAACCAAAGTTTGATACAGCTTTTATATTGGCTCTCTCTTTATTTTGCTGGTGTATCTAATGTTGATGTGCTTAAAAAAATATCACTGGTCATGCTCAAAAGAATGTTTTTGATTTTTTTTTTTTTTTTTTTTTGTACCAACCTTATCTCCTCGTTCACCCCTGACACCTTTCTCTCCCATTAGGCCTGGGAAACCCTGCAAAAAGAACAAAGAGGTCAGAGGGTAGCTTCTATGCAGGTTAATTAGAAATGATCCAACTGAAATTCTTATTGAGACACTCACATCAAGTCCAGGTTCCCCTAGTCTGCCCTGTGAATAGATTCACATAACATGTTTCTCAGTATGAAGTTATACAATGATAGATGTTCAAAATGTGGAAGTGATCAGCTGCCTACTTTTTCTCCTTTGGCCCCTGGAAGACCCACAAGGCCAGGAGACCCATGTGTACCCGGAAGGCCGTCCAATCCCTGCGTGTAGAGCACAAAAGCACATTATCATTGTTGCATCATGTCTGTTTCCTTGTTTTGTATTGGCTCAGGGTTACTCACCTTGGGTCCTGGCATACCGGTATCCCCCCTCTCACCCTTGATCCCATCTCCTGGCTCCCCCTGCATTGTAATAAAGGAACTTTAGCACCAAACAAGATGTCACAGCATTGAGCACATACCCGAGACGTTGCCTTGCACGCTTACCTTTGGACCAGGCATTCCATGCAGCCCCTGAAAAACATTGTATATGAATATACTGTATGACTACTTCAATATCTTCGACTATTTGCAATAATGATAAGATCACTCACCATGGATCCAGGTGACCCAGGAACTCCTGGCGGGCCTGGTGGGCCTGGCTGGGAAATCATTTGAACCTGAGCAAATAAAAGTCAAAGGATACTAAGTGAAACCACTCACAATAGGTAAGGATTTGATTGCAGAAATACCCTTGTCATAATTTTTTTGGCCCATCGTTCTGTCAATGCGTGTCAATGATATTATTGCTAGAAAAATGCTTAATCTTTTAGTGGCATGTGATGGCCCATGAGTGACAAGTAATGCTTATTTGTCACAAATGAATATAATATTTTGCCATTTAAGAAGCTTTGACAGCATCTCTCAATGTTCACATTCAACTTATTGACATGTCTTTGTTGAGTAATGCATCTTGAGCAAAGATTTAAAAACATCAATGATACTTGTACGATGATAAGATAAAAGTCAAGAAACATTTATTTTAATAAACTGTATTATGCAACTGTTTATGGATGTTGAAGGACTTTGCCAACCTATTTTTACCATCACCCGCCATAAGATTTCAAATCCTACAAAGTTTATTAATTCATTCATCCATTTTCTGTAGTGGTTATCCTCTTTAAGGTCATGGTGAGATGGAACCTATCCAAGCTGACTTTGGGCGAGAGGCGGGGTACACCCTGGATTGGTCACCAGACAATTACAGGGCACATACAATAATCATTTGTTATTAATTCTCTGAAGGAAATTTTAAATTATCATGAAAATGTCATATAGATTGATGATATTTTAACAAGACAATAGTAAAGATGTTACGATGAAAAAAACCCCCAAAACACTGCTTGTGTGTTCCAACTGACCAGGTTGTCATCCAGTCTGCAGTCGCCCTTCTCTCCTTTCTGTCCGTCCATACCCTGTGTGACAAACTCCAAGATTAACTTGAACCAAAACATCTCCCTTATGAACAGAAGCCACAACCACAAACAATATTCTTAAATTATTAACTCTCTGGCTATGTCAATGAAAAGGAAACATTTGTGTTTGTAAAGGCACAATAATTAAAACACTTCTTTTACTGGATATCAGTAGGTTGTGCAGGTTTTCTTTATGAATTGACGAGCACATGTATTTGCTCACGACTTACTGCAGGCCCAGAAAGACCCATCTCTCCCTTTTCTCCTCTTTCTGCTTGTGGTCCTATCTCACCCACATCACCTTTAGATCCCTGGAGGAAAAAATGTATCCAAATTTATAATGGTAAACGGCAAAACAATACACATTTTGTAATTTTCTTGTGTGTGTACCTTTTCCCCATCCACTCCAGCTGGACCAGGTAAACCAAGCTCCCCCTGAATCAAACAAGAAAGACCCTCTTAATTAATGAACATGATCAAAAGTGAAGTTAGCCTTTATGTAAGCTATCGAAATGTCATTGGTGTAAATGTAAAATCCAGGCGGTCCAATACTTGGATAGCTGGATAATAATAATGATAATTATAATATTTCCATCCATCCATCAATTTTGTTCCGCTTACCCGAGGTCGGGTCGCGGGGTCAGCTGCTTAAGCGGGGAAGCCCTGACATCCCGCTCCCCAGCCAATTCGTCCAGCTCTTCCGGGGGGATCCCAAGCTGTTCGAAGGCCAGCCAGGAGACGTAGTCTCTCCAGCGTGTCCTCGGTTGACTCCGGGGTCTCATCCCGGTATGACATGCCCGGAACACCACACCAGGGAGGCATCCAGGAGACATTCTAATCAGATGCCTGAGCCACTTCATCTGGCTCCTCTTAATGCGGAGGACCAGCGGCTCTCCTCTGAGTTCCTCCCGGATGACCGAGCTTCTCACCTTATCTCTAAGGGAGATACCGGACACCCTGCGGAGTCATTTCGGCCGCTTGTATCCGGGATCTTGTTCTTTCCGTCACGACCCACAGCTTGTGACCATAGGTGAGGGTAGGAACGTAGATCGACTGGTAAATTGAGAGCTTCACCTTTCAGCTTAGCTCCTTCTTCACCACAACGGACAGATACAAATTCCGCATCACTGCAGACGCTGCACCGATCTCCCGTTCCATTCCTCACTCACACGTAAACAAGACCCCAAGATACTTTAACTCCTCCACTTGGGGCAGGATCTCATCTCTGACCTGCAGAGGCCATGCCACCCTTTTCCGACTGAGGACCATCATCTCAGATTTGGAGAGGCTGATTTTCATCCCAACTGCTTCACACCCGGCTGCGAACCGCTCCAGTGAGAGTTGGAGATCACGGCTTGATGAAGCCAACAGAACCATATCATCTGCAAAAAGCAGAGATGCAATACTGAGGCCACCAAACCGAACCCCCTCTACACCTCAGCTGCACCTAGAAATTCAGTCCATTAAGGTTATGAACAGAATCGGTGCCAAAGGGCAGCCTTGGCGGAGTCTAACCCTGACCGGAAACAAATCCGACATACTTCCAGCAATGCAGAACAAACTCTGACACCGGTTGTACAGTCACCGAACAGCCCGTATCAGGGGTTTGGTACCCCATACTCCTGAAGCACCCCCCACAGAACTTCACAAGGGACACGGTCGAATGCCTTCTCCAAGTCCACAAAACACATGCAGACTGGGTGGGAGAACTCCCATGCACCCTCGAGGACCCTGCCGAGGGTGTAGAGCTGGTCCACTGTTCCACGGCCAGGACGAAAACCACACTTCTCCTCCTGAATCTGAGATTTGACTTCCCGATGGACCCTCCTCTGCAGCACCCCTGAATAGACCTTACCAGGGAGGCTGAGGAGTGTGATCCCCCTGTAGTTGGAACAAACCCGCCGGTCCCCCTTCTTAAAAAGGGGGAGCGCTACCCAAGTCTGCCAATCCAGAGGCACTGTCCCCAATGTCCACATGATGTTGCAGAGGCATGTCAACACCCCCACGACATCCAGAGCCTTTAGCAACTCCTGGCGAATCTCATCCAGCCCCGGGGCCTTGCCACCAAGGAGGTTTTTAACAACCTGGTGACCTCAACCCCAGAGATAGGAGAGCCCGCCTGAGAACCCAGTCTCTGCTTCCTCATGGGAAAGTGTGTCGGTGAAATTGAGGTGGTTTTTGAAGTATTCTCCCAACCGACTCACAACGTCCCGAGTCAAGGTCAGGGTGTCCTGGAGCCAAGTGCACGTATGGACACCCTTATGTTTGAAAACGGTGTTCATTATGGACGATCCATGATGAGCACAGAAGTACAATATCAGAACACCGCTCAAGTTCTGATCGGGGGGTGTGGGGGTAGGGGTCGGGGCATTCCTCCCAATCACGCCCTTCCAGGTCTCACTGTCATTGCCCACGTGAGCATTGAAGTCCCCCAGCAGGACGATGGAGTCTCCAGCGGGAGCGCTCTCCAGCACCCCCTCCAAGGACTCCAAAAAGAGTGGGTACTCTAAACTGCTGTTTGGTGCACAGGCACAAACAACAGTCAGGACCCGTTTCCCCACTTGAAGGTGGAGGGAGGCTAGCCTCTCATCCACCGGGGGCATTAAGTATACCCACATCAGCTCGGCGCCTCTCAACGTGGGCAACTCCAGAGTGGAAGAGAGTCCAACCCCTCTCAAGAGGACTGGTGCCAGAGGCGGAGGCGAGCCCAACTATATCTAGTCGGAACTCACACACCAGCTCGGATTCCTTCCCTGCAAGAGAGGTAACGTTCCACGTCCCTACAGACAGCTTCTGTAGCCGGGGATCGGATCACCAAGGTCCATGCCTTCGACCACTGCCCAGCTCACACTGCACCCGACCCCTTTGGCCCCTCCCACAGGTGGTGATGCCATGGGAAGGGGAACCCACATTACCCTTTCGGGCTTTCAGGCCCCATGGGTGCAGGCCTGGTCACCAGGTGCTTGCCTTTGAGCCCCACCTACAGGCCTGGGTCCAGAGGGGGCTCCGGTGACCCGTGTCCGGGCAAGGGAAAACATCATAAGGGTCTTTGGAGCCGTGCTTTGTCTGGTCACTCACCTAGGACCTGTTTGCCATGGGTGACCCTGCCAGGGGCATAAAGCCCCAGACAACTTAGCTCCTAGGCTCATTGGGACACACAAACCCCTCCACCACAATAAGGTGACCGCTAAAGGAGGGGAATTATAATATTTACAATACCTTTTCTCCTTGGAGACCTGGGGGGCCAGGTGGTCCAGGTGGGCCCTGGTGAAACAAGCCCAAAAAAGGTTTGGTTATAATTTTGATCATCTCCTGTTTTGAACCTTTATTTCTGCTATGTTTAATTGCTAGTTAGTTGGGCGATAATTCAGCTGGTAGCTACCAAAAACACCATACAGTATACTGCATGAGTTACACTTACTGGCCACCACATTAGGTACACCCACTCGTTTATGAAGTTATTAATTTCAAAATGTTTATTATTGTGGTTGTAGTTTGCTATGATGTAAAACTGCACCGCATCACACGGAGTAGTTTATAATATTTATTATATTCTTTCTCATGGAATAAAATAAGTGTGCTTCAACACCACTTAAAGCTGCCACCATGATAATAAATATATTGTTGAAAGGACTTTTTTTAATGATGCCCTTGCATTGGATCTCTTTTTGGTTTTGCACTTGTCTTAATTAGTTTTCATGCGGAATGAATGAATGATGCGACTGGATAACAACAGCAGCAAGTGAATATTCTTGTTAACGTACAGTGTGGTGAAAAATTATTTGCCCCCTTCTTCAAATTCTTATTCTTTTTGCAAAGTTTCCCCACTTTAACGTTTAAGATAATTAAACAAATGTAAATATCACACAAAGATAACCCAAGTAAACACATTTTCTAACTGGTGATTTTATTCATAAAGGGAAAAACAAACTATTCAAAGCTACCTGGCCCCGTGTGAAAAAGTAATTGCCCCCTAAAACTAATAAATGGTTGGGCCAAACTCAGCAGCAACAACAGAAATCAAGTGTTTTCTATAACTGGCAATGAGTCTTCCACATCTCTGTGGAGATATTTTGGCCAACTCTTCCTTGCAGAATTTTTTTTAATTTAGCAACATTAGACTCTTTGTCTGATATTTACATTTGTTTTATGGTCTTAAACAATAAAGTGGGGGAACTATGCAAAAAAACAACAAGAATTTGAGAAGGGGGCCAGCACTGTATGTAGCATAAATGAATGACAAGAATCTCTGTGCATGCTACATTGATCCGATAGCAATTTGTATGTTGCTTGAGGAGTAACAGGTCCCTTAAATCATGCTCCTAACAAGGATCCACAATGCTACACCCATTACCTTTTCCTCTGATGTCCTCAGCCATCTTGAAGCCATAAAAAAAGGAAACCACATTGCCTCCTGGATGTGTGCATGCCTTTCTACCATTTGCCATCTAATTTATGTTTTGTTTGTCTTCCATTAAAGCCATGGCACCTGTTGTTTGTTTACTAATAAGCATTTGATCAGCAACCATGCATCACTATAAAAAGAAGGTGACTCATGCAAATGATTGTAGAATGAAAGTTACGAAATTAATGTTGATATCACTTTTAGCAGGGTTTTAAACCATGAAGGTGCATCATTTTCTAGTTGAAGTCAGTATGAGGTTTCACACAAATGAGTGAATGTGGGTGGTCAATGAACATTCCTAATTCCATTGCTATAAGTCTAGCTGAGAATGTGTCTGATTTGGTTGCAAGTGATCCCTCTTTGTTGAGAGCCTTCTGATAACATCTCAGGTTCACATGTTCTCAGACTATTTTCTAACCGTATCATGCTGCTTCGACAGAGTTGCACGCAGCACCTCAGGGCTGAGGGGAACCTGGCTCTGTTAGTAGTCATTTTTAAATTAAATGCACACTTCACAGCAGAGATAAGCATCTGTTATTAGCATGTAGCAGGGGACGCGGTCTGCTCAGAGGAGCCTTGTGTGCGTAGAGAGGGACGTGATGTTCTTTGCTACGCATTGTGCACCAGCACACTAATGAGGAACTGCACAAACACACAGTCAAAAACCCCATGCTGCTCGATATACAGTATTGTGAGGCACGAGATGGCATGAAAACACATTCAAAACAATGTGACAAAGGCTGTTGATGTTTCTGCATGATTGAGCATGCTTCTGTAATCTCCGCTCTGATAGCGCTGTGCATTTCTTCCCAGATGGCTATAAGAGCAGACCAAAAGTTCACAAAAAATATTTTTCAATATGGTGTCTGAACTAACATCCATCCATCCATTTTCTTTACATTTAATACAAAGTTACAGTTTCAAGGTCAAGGGCGTGTTGGGTAAAGAACTGTGCTTTTTCAAGCGTGTGTGAGTATTTACTGTATGCTTTGTGATATCTTTTCTAATGTGGGTGTTAGTCACTGTTGACACGACCAAAGATCATGCAAAAACAGTTGCAGATTACCGAAATACTGATTGTGTTGATGGCCTGTGAAACAAAAAAAAATCATGCAGCATGACCATCTTGCTTTTTCTTTTAGTTGCTTTTGACTTTAAGAAACCTGCCCGACCCCCAAAACTGAATACACTGACATACAATGGAACTTCCAAAATTGAATAGAGTCCATTCTAGAACTCTGACTTCTAAGTTTTTCGAATTTCAAAACTGATTTTTCCCAATAGGAAAACATATACATTGAATTATGTGTTTTTCATTATATTATAACTGTATTTACTTTTGCACCTGCTTGGTCAATTTAATTCTAAACCACGAAGGCTCATCATCTACAACAGCTTTCCATGTTCCCCGTTTTCTGTTCTATAAGTTATTATTGTCATATACTGCCTGCAGTTCCATTATTGTAGCCGGGAGGGCGCTTTGCGTTCTCTCTCTCTCTCCCCTCCCTTCTCTGTTTTCAGCACCTGTCTCCAATCAGCCTTATCACCACCGGTATATAAACCTGCCTGTTCCAGGAAATCCTCGCCGAAGTATTGCAGTGACTTTCAGTGTGTGTTTCCCCCCCGTGTTCCTGATCCACGTAATTCCTGCCGCCAAGCCAGCCGCCTGTCCTCACCACTGCCTGCCACCTGCCAACCCACCTAGGACCACCGCCATTACCTTTCATCAATAAACTATTCATCCTTTCACATCTGCCTCTGACTGCTCTTGGATCCAGCCACTCTCTATTCGTGTCAATTATTACACTTTCCTTTTTGCCATCATAATCATTCTTTTCTGTCTTTAGATGTTCACTGAGCTAAAAATTTCCTGATGTCAAGCGTCATGATGGTTACAACTCTGGGTGTGCTTTGACCTTTGAAGCACATTTTTTTCAGAGAAGATTTTGGTTGAACTCCAAATTGTATTACTTTTGAGGTGTTTGACTTTGGAGGTTGCATTGTATCACACAAATCATTGCATAATCAACATTTTTGTCTTCCCTACACTTAGATGTCACTCACCTGGAACGCATCAAGAAGCTTCCCATTGAAGTCAATGATGTCCGAGGAGCCTGAAATGCCCTTTTCACCAGGATAACCCTAAAAAAAAAAAAAAGATCCAAAAAACTAACAATAAAATACAGTCAAATGCTTAATGTCACTTTATTGGTCATCAAGGAGGGACACATAGCTTTGGCAAATGATTTTTTTTTTAAACTTCTGTTGTTATAACTGCATATATATATATATTTTTTTATCACGACAATAATGGTAGTGATACTTCAAATGTGGTACAGTATGAGCACCACTAGTGGTACGAAAGTGGTGGTATGCAAAATAATCATTGAATTGTTTTGTTCAACTTGTGCATGTTACAGTAACAATTTTTTTAAAAAAATTCAGTACAGTACATTTTTAAGTACAGTTCAGTTGTATTTAACTCCTAAGTACAATATAGTTGCATTTAATATTTGAGAACTGTTTGTTTTCAAACATTTATGTACAATTTTTGTTTAACTTATTATTTTAGTTCAAATGTTCACATAATCATCATTTAATTACAGTTTTTTTTCTTCCTCTATCCGAGCACAGTGTTAATGTTCAAACTGTGCATAATGTTACCACGGCTTACAATAATATTTGGTGTAATTTTTAGGAACCCAAGCTCTGACTCGTTTGCCCAACACTTGGGCCTACTTTGTATGTGTATGTTAATGGTGGCCATGATAGTGCTACTTGGAGAGCCAAGTATGTTTTTGGTTGTTAATTGGTGTAAAAGGTTTGGGAACCACTGTGTTTCTGGAATACACGATGCATTGTCGTAGTAAGTGTTGGTCCTCGAGGAGGAATCACATTTGTAATTTGGATCTCGAGCTAAGAGGTTTTGGGAAACTGCTTTCAGTGATAGTTAACACTTACCATGGGACCTTGGTCTCCAATTGCTCCTTTATCTCCCTGGATGACACAAATATATTACGGTCAAATGCACACAAATGCAAATGCCATATTAATAAATGTTACAAAAAGACAAACAGAATATTTATGTATGCATTGCTTTTGACACTGCTTTGGTGTTTTACCTTTAATCCTGGTAATCCATCCATGCCCCGCTCTCCTTTTTCTCCTAGACCCGGCCCGCCCTATTTCATACACAGTAAACCAGTAAGTAGTCCAGCATATGTCAGGTGAAAAGAATTTTGAACACAAAAAATATCCCTTTTTCTCTGTACCTTTGTCCCTGGAGGACCCTGTGGTCCAGGATATCCAGGTTCCCCATCCTCTCCCTGAGAGTGATACATAATCAATTCGGTGTTAATCTTTTTAATCATTTGGACACAGAGGAGAAAGCGTTTTGGACAAGTAGTAAACAAGTAAGTCAGCATTAACCTTACCGAGTTTCCAGGTAATCCTTGAGGACCCTAAAGCAGAAATATTTTAAGAAATCGATTTATATTTTATAGTACAGTATTAGGGCAAATCAAAACGATCATATTTCAGCAATAAAAATGTATTTATATGGGTTATTGTATAAATATGAGTTTGCTTCAGGCCAAACAAAAAACAAAGAATGTGAGCTATATTCACCTCAATGCCATCACGACCTGGAATACCCTTGAGGCCCACAGAGAAAATGAATTAGTATGATTCAGCTTTACTGAGTGTGCTCTAACTATGACCACTAGATGACAGTATTCAACAATGCAAACAGCACAGAATTGCAAGCGCACGATACTGTTAATGATACTGTAAATGGAGCAATAATGGCAGAGTGTCCCATTGAAGGGGACTGATGAATGTTAAGTTAGGGCCTTTAATAGCAGCTGGACACTTCAAGCACATTTTGGACTGTACTGCTCTCAATAATCATTCAAAGTTCACACTGGCGAATATCTCATCACCACATCAGTAAAGTTCAGGCGATCATTTGTAGGATTGTTCTAGGCTGAAAATGACGTTTGGTTTTCCATGAATTCATTCAATTTATCAAGCATCTGCATTGAAACAGTGTGATTTTGTTAAGCATTTTGTATTGAGAAAACTGCAAAGTCGTGGATGATAAAATCATATTGTGTAAAATGAACAACAACAGCTTTAACTCCAATGCTAAATACCATATCCCGTTTCTGGCAGCGATTAGGCCCATTTGAAGTAAACAACAATTTGTGAGGGTCAGTTGGCCGGTTGAGCCGCTCCATATCTGTTATGAAGTCGTGCATGGCAGAGCATCTTATGAGCTTGCCAACTCAAAATATTGCAGTGCGCTAGTGCCCCACACATACACAAACATGGGCTATTTAAAGCCTCAAAAATACGCCTTTAATTTCATGCTTAAGGGCCCCCACAGAATGAGAGGCATCACACTGTGTATTTGATGTATTTGTAAATTTGAGGTTATAAGCCCTCTGCATTAAACACACACACTACTCATCATGTGGAATACAACATTAATTGTATATATCGATAAAATAATATTTTGATACTCATAATTGACATTATTTAGAAAACATTCTCCAGAATGTATTTATTTTGTTACATTTTTTTAAAATTCTCCTAATAAAGCATGTTTATCTTTGAAATTGCAGGCTATAACTTAGTGATAGTTGAATTAAATTAAATTAAGTTAGAGGCGCTTTTACTGATATTTTGGTCATCGTTGGAAGTTACATGGTGGGCAGAATATTTGAAAAGCACTTTTCAGCATGATGCAGTGCCGTTCTTCACTGCTGCAAAACACCACCATAAAGAAAAAAAAAATTGAATAGTTGGTAAAGGCAGTATATTATATTTACTGTAGTTCTTGTATTTAATCTCATTAGTAGCAAAAACAATGAAATGCTTTTTAGTTTGTACAGCTGAGTAAAAATACATATAAGATGATACAGCTGAGTAAAAATACATATAATTTGTTGTAAAATAATCTAGACTCCGGCCTTCCTGTGTGCAGTTTGCGTCTCCTCTTCGTGCATTTATGGGGTTTCTCTTAATACTCAGGCTACTTCCCACATTAAAAAACATGTTACGTTAATTAAAAACACTAAATTGTCCATAAGTGTGAATGGTTGTCTATATGTGCCCTGCAATTGGCAAGGTGATCAGTCCAGGGTCTACCCCGCCCTGTCTCTCGGCCCAAGTCATTTGAAAAAGGCTCCAGTTCACCGACAACCCTAGTGAAAGTGCTATAGAATAAAGATAGATGGATGTTAGCTGACACTTCGAAATAGCTGTCTTTCCTTTATTTCCTTTCACTTTATAGTTACATGACATAAAGGACAGGACCAAGCACAACAACCCAGACTGGCTTGCAGAGATGTCCAGACATCTGCACACAACATGGAAAAGCCCTCTGTGATACAAAGCTTTTTTGCAATTCTGGTAATCAACATGGAAAGTTGATATGAAATTGTCTATATCGGGGGACCTTCTCTTTTACTTGACAGTGTTTACACTCATAGTCTTATTGTCAACACGCCAACGCAATCCCTAAGCGCTCCTGTGCCCCTTGAGGGGAAACATAGCATTAATTCCTTTGAGCTAATCAAAACTATTGTGTCCTCCATCCCATAACCACAGGTTTATGTTGTCACTGTGGACGAACTGCACTGCGGTAAAGTTTTCTTGAGAAACAAACGGCCTCAGGAAAGAGGCACAACTATTGTTCAGTGGGGCAGGCAAACTACCACAGAACTCAAGACAGCTGTGGCATACAGTATTTGTTTCAGGCTTGCACACTGACAGGGTCCTGGAAGGAGGGTGTGGGGCGGATGATATCGTGGGCACTTGGTAGAAGAAACTTGTAGCTGCTTTTTTACACAAAACAGATGAAGAGATTAGAACCGTTATGTCAAATTTGAGCTATGCCACAGCTCACTGGCAGACTCGAGTGAAGGAGAATCTAGAGTTGCTACAATCTTCTCCCCTAGAGTACATACTGTACACTGTCACTGGACACTGCTACACGACTGCAAACATAGTAAAATGGCAATGAAAATTCTAATGTTGAATATGTGCATAAGTGAGCATTATTTGTGTACTTAATGAAGTGTCTGGTTAGAATATACTGTACTCTATCGTTATAGACAGCAGTCTGTCACACCTGGGTGCACAATCAAAACTAATATAGTGTGCATTGCACAATATCTGTTTATCAATTATATATTATTATTTATTATCATGTGGCACTAATGTTTTGTATCCTATTATCTAGCACATTAGTTCTTATTTGCATTTGGTTATTCTAAATTTGCATTATTACCACCACATTATTTCATCCATCCATCCATTTTCCGAACCACTTATCCTCACTAGGGTCGCCGGGATGCTGGAGCCCATCCCAGCTGACTCTGGGCGGGAGGTGGGGTACATCCTGAACTGGTTGCCAGCCAATCACAGGGCACATACTGTTTAAACAAACAACCATTTGCACTCACATTCACACCTACAGGCAATTTAGAGTCTTCAATTAACCTGTAATGCATGTTTTTGGAATGTGGGAGGAAACCGGAGTACGCGGAGAAAACCCACGCAGGCACGGAAAGAACAAGCAAACCAAATAAATGTAAATGTCTTCGTCCTTGTAAAGCAGCCAACTAACTACAGTATGAGTGGGCAACTTGTATCTTGTAGTCTTTAGCGGGGTCATTAAGTTAACCCCAGTCATGGGGCCCTCCACATCTTTGGACTGCAAAGATTTTGAATTTTAATGTTTATTATCAATAAAAAAAGTGTGAATTGGAGAAAATTCTCCTGAGCTGACATTGACAGCAGTGCTACTGCTACTGTCAAGAGCATCTGGCTCTTGCTGCTATTGGTTATGCATATTTGGTTTCACCCTGAAAAAGGTTGAAACCTTTGGTAGTTTTAAGATAATAGATTTCTACCCTGCCGCTTCCTCAGTCAAGCCTGCACATGCGCAGTGGGACAGATTAAGCTTTTGAAGTCTTTTTAAGTGTGTGAACTAAGTGTACGACTAAAACAGCTGCTTTATTAACTGCACGAAGAAAAGTTTACGAATCATTTTCAATGAGATGTTTGGGGCCCCCTAGAAATTTTAACACTGTAGCTAGTTTGCCCCTTAATATAGAAAAGATCCCATGAAGGTGTTCTGGTTTGTGAATTAGGTGTACGCTTTTCACATGACAGCAAATGCAAAGCCTCTTACTGGCTCTCCTGCTGGGCCACGAGGTCCATCTTTGCCGGTGTTCCCAGGGGGGCCTCTGGGACCTGGGGGTCCTGGGGGGCCAGGCGGGCCAGCAGGTCCGGCCTGGCCTTGGTCACCCTGATGATATAGAGTAAACAGAAGAATAAGGGACTGAAAGGACAAAGCTGAGACACTTGGGAGAGAGATTTGTCTCTCCCCATGAAAACAAAGGTTTTAAGAAGCAAAAATCTACAGTATGTTTAGAAAACAACGTGTGCTTTTCATGTCAATACTGGACCTAGACTGCTTGAATCAACAGACAGGACTTGCCAAAATACTCTGTTATACTACAATATATAGTTGGGACACATGGGAGAATTAACAATTTTTTTTTTGCCTGACCAACAACAGCAGAAGAGGAGCTGTAGCTCTTCAGTTATAACTGCAACTTTGAGTCAAAATTGGCGCTACATGCCTCAATATAATGCAGCAGTGATTTCACAGAGTCAAATAAGAAAGTCCATAATAATAATGCAATACAAAATATAAAAAAATTGAAGTGATTTATCATGAATAATCAAAATATAACAAAGTAATTAACTGTACTGAGATGATTTTCTGGAGTTAGTTTTTTTATTCAATTGGCTAGTATTTTGTCTGCTCCATTAAGGGTTAATTCTTTTTGACAATTCATAATTACTACTTTCAAGTTGAAAACACTTATTTATCCTTAGAGAACATAAATGCTCACAGTCTTACCAAATGGGCTGGACGTGTCTTGCCTCCAAAGCCAAATTAACATGGTAACACCTTTATTCCTTCTTTTCATGATCCCTCACCTTCACATACGTGACACACTGTGGTTTGCTATGCTACGCCAAGCGAGTACCGTCAGAACCTTCTACGACCAGAAAAGTGAATTTCTCCACACCGACAACTATCATCGTTTCCATGCTTGATATGTTTTTGATCTGTGACAAAGCCTGACTAATCTCCTTTTAAAAAACACATTTCCTGCAGTGTGGAAGATCCTTTTAAAAATTAAACATGCACAAAAAAAAAAAAATCTGATGTATAAAATCATGTTATTTTAATTACATGTGCAGGAATTGTGAAAACTAGGATCAAAGATGGAAAAAAAATCTAATTCAACTTGTACAATAAAGAAAAGCAATGTTGATTAGTATGAAATGAAAGTTTAGTGAGCGTGTTAAAAGGGCACACATGCCTTAGTTGTGATATACCTTCAGAAAACGTCTCTGAAAGGTGCTGGACTGGCCATCAGAGAGAAAGCTGTGATCGTATCTTGGATAGACCATCTATAGAAGGAGCATTAGATGCAGCAAATGCAGAGAAAGAAAGACAGATACAGAGGTCATGAAGTTAAAGGTAGAGAAACAGCAACAGAGACAGGAGGTAGTGACAGAAAAATAAATGAGTGTGGAAATCAGGGGGAGGAACGATTCTGGAAGGAGAACAACTGAGGGAACAAGAGAGGAGTGATCAGCCGACCCTGAGGCAAGAGCAAGAGAAATCTCTCACTGAGGATGGTTCTCTATTCCCGGCATAGAGAGACACATCAGCAGTCCGACAGAGCATTGGTTGCTGGGAGGCAAACAGTGAGTTCACTGCTAAGGACAAACCTTGACGGTGAGAATCTGATTACTGTGCAATCCAGCATATGTGCTGTAGTTTGGAGGACCCTGAGGAGAGGAAGTCAACAGGTGAACATCTTGGATGTGGCTACATAAACAGGAGAAAGATATGGCTCAGAATATTACAAAATCATCTGCAAATGGTGAGATACACCCAGTATTGAGATACCTGACCTGACGTGAATTTGCCAAGTGACAATGCTGATGCAGCGCCTAGTTTTGTCATTCAACCTGACTAGTTGGTGGTTTATTTAACCAGGTGGTGTCAGAGAGATATTGGAGAGCTCTTTTGCAAAATAGAGTTGGCCAAAACAGAGGCATGAAATTTCAGACAACATTGAAGGATCATATATAGATTACAGACAAGGTAAATAAAATGACATAACTATATGACAGTTCTTTTATTGGGATTTGTGGCAGTCAAAATTGTATTCCACTAATTCCGCATAGCAACAAGGGGCTACGCAACTGACCAGAAAAAAAGAATAAAAGCAAATTCTATTGACTCACGTTGCGGGGTTATAACTCAAAATGTATTTGTGTTGTGTATAATAAATGGTCATTTGTTGTCTATAATTTATGAAATTATTATTGGAAAATAATTTGGATGACAGCAGTAGCTCAATTTGTACACGTTCAAATGCTGCTAAATTTGTTGTTGAAGAGATGAGAGTCTAATGTCCTCAAATATCTACCGTGGCATTGATTTACTCAACTGCAGAAAGAAGTAAGCGCCTCTATTTGAGAGGAAGTCTTTTTTTTTTTTTTTTAATGCTTGTGGAAGGGTGCAACTTGACACGCTGGCCATTTGTTTCATGGAAAATTGTTACTATGTGTTATAATGATGTGGAACAGTTTCATAAATGTGCTTTTATTCTTAGTTCCTATCGATAATGCAGTACAGTTCGTGGCAGAGTAATTGTTCCCTAATTAAGTTTCCGTACCATCTTATGGAGCGATGTAAATTTTTTTATCTGAAGCAGACAAGCGCAAGAGCTCTGGCAAAGACACATCTATTAAGGTTTGCACTTACTCGATGGCTGTGGGACCACGCTGATAACTATTTTGCTTGTTGTACATTTTTATGTACGTTATTTGCTTTTTTTCTCTCCATCAAACCAGGTGTCATTAGTTGTTTTGTTAAAAAAATAGATCATATATATAGTATGTAATCAATGAGAACATTAACCAAATCAGTTTGCAGCATATTAAACTACCTTGTGGGAACATAGCTATTCATTCATCTTCCGTTCCGCTTCTCCTCACGAGGGTCGCGGGCGTGCTGGAGCCTATCCCAGCTATCATCGGGCAGGAGGCGGGGTACACCCTGAACTGGTCGCCTGCCCATTGCAGGGCACATATAAACAAACAACCATTTGCGCACACATTCACACTTAAGGGCAATTTAGAGTCCTCAATCAACCTACCATGCATGTTTTTGGGATGTGGGAGGAAACCGGAATGCCCGGAGAAAACGCACGCAGGCACGAGGAGAACATGCAAACTCCATACAGGCGGGGCCGGGATTTGAACCCCGGTCCTCAGAACTGTGAGCCAGATGTGCTAACCAGTCGTCCACCGTGCCGCACGAAACATGGCTATAGCCAAGGTAATTGCAGCTACCGCGTAGGCACAATCTGTTATTTTCTTCCTAAGGAAGAAAAGAGGCATCTCTCAATAGGGAGATTTTCTTCAAGTAGACGACGCACAACAGCACCTATCATGGAGGCCATCATTAGAGTATTTACATTATATAGCCTACTGAAGTGTTTATACTGTATGTACTGTATGAACAACACTGGGTTCACACACAGCCTCCTATGTACATAATTGTGAATGCACACAATGTAAACGTCAAATTTCCCTGGGTGAATGACGAGCAATAGTGATGCCTCCCTGCTTGAGTTCCCTTCAGAAGTTTGATGAATATAAAGGAGGATAGAGTGAAGCTTTAAGAAAGAATGAAGTATGAATCATAAGCTGACAAGAGGAGTCATCTTCATCAGGTTTCTATTAACAGGCTGTGAAGAGCGCAAGATAGTTTGTCTTTTTTTCCCCATTTTTCAAACCTGTCACCTTTTTTCTTTATAATCGACTCTCTTGACAATACCGCTCACACATATTTTCTTTACATGCTTCATAAGCATGTCTGTTTCACATTGGACTTCTCCGATCCCACATTTTCGTCAGACCGTAGCTCGATAGTAAGACATTAAACCACGACGCCGTTTATGGGGGGCAAAGGAATGCTTTGGTCGAAGATGAAACTTGAATATCGTGTCTCGTCTTTCAACTCAACTGAAAGTAACCTTAACATGCAGTGACAATCTCCTCCATATGCATTGGACGCTATGAAGGCAAGCGGTTTTATTCCTCCACTGCACATGACCTTCAATCCTGGGTTGCTGGCGCTTTCAGGACACCTGAGTATGTTTTAATGCTGCTGTTATCCTGTGATTGTCATCAGTCCTCAAGACCGCGCTCTCACTTGACAAACACTCTCAAAATGATCGATTGACAGGAAGTGAAAGGCTGTCAGACATTCATGGTCATTTCCCATTTTGCATGTTTTCTCTTTGTCTCTCAAAGAGTTTAGAGGTGGAAGAGGTTACATTGTTGACATGGCATGGAAATAATGACTGTACAATGTGAACTATTTAGCTCAAAATTATTCATACCCTGGCCAAATTTTGAGTTACATTTTTATTTGTCAAATCTTAAAGCTGGAAGTGAAATAAGAGTTATGTAAGATGTTGTGGTAAGAGATCAATAAAATCCCTCCCCCAGGGACACGCTTGAACGCCTTCTCCAAGTCCATAAAACACATGTTGACTGCTTGGGAGAACTCCCGTGCACCCTCGAGGACCCTGCCCAGGGTGTAGATCCACCCCCGGGGCCTTGCCACCGAGGAGCTTTTTCACCACCTCGGTGGAATTGAGGCGGTCTTTGAAGTATTCTCCCCACCGACACAGAACCTCCCGAATCGAGGTCAGCAGCGCTCCATCCCCACTATACACAGTGTTGATGGTGCACTGCTTCCTCCTCCAGAGACGCCGGATGGGGGACTAGAATTTCCTCAAAGTTATCCGGAAGTCTTTCTCCATGGCCTCACCAAACTCCTCCCATGCCCGAGTTTTTGCTTCAGCGACAACCAAAGCTGCATTCCGCTTGGCCAGCCGGTACCCATCAGTTGTCTCAGGGGTCCCACAGGCCAAAAAGGCCCGATAGGACTCCTTCAGTTTGACGGCATCCCTCACCGTTGGTGTCCACCAACGGGTTCGGGGATTGCCGCCATGACAGGCACCGACCACCTTATGGCCATAACTCTGGTTGGCCACCTCAGCAATGGAGGCGCGGAACATGGTCCACTCGGACTCGATGTCCCCCGCCTCCCCCGGAACATGAGCAAAGTTCTGTCGGAGGTGGGAGTTGAAACTCTTTCTGACAGGGGATTTTGCCAGACATTCCCAGCAGACCCTTAGAATACATTTGGGCCTGCCATGTCGGACCGGCATCTTCCTCCCTCTCTTCACCAGAGTGTCCAAGACATGCGGCCGCAAGTCCGATGACACGACCACAAAGTCGATCATCGAACTACGACCTAGGGTGTTCTGGTGCCAAGTGCACGTGTGGACACCCTTATGCCTGAAGATGGTGTTCGTTATGGATAATCTGTGATGAGCACAGAAGTCCAAGAACAGAACACCGCTTGGGTTCTGATCGGGGGGGCCGTTCCTCCCAATCACGCCCTTCCTGGTCTCACTGTCATTGCACACGTGAGCATTGAAGTCTCCCAGCAGATCAACAGTCAGGACCCATCCCCCCACCCTCTCGTCAACCAGGGTGAACCCCAACATACAGGCGCAGAGCCGGGGGGCAATAAATATACCCAGGCCTGCTCGGCTCCTCTCACCGTGGGCAACTCCAGAGTGGAAGAGAGTCCAACCCCTCTCAAGAGGACTGGTACCAGAGCCCAAGCCGTGTGTGGAGGCGAGCGCGACTATATCTAGTCGGAACTTCTGGACCTCACACACCAGCTTGGCCTCTTTGTGGGTGCTGCACATAGTCTAAGACTCAAGCAGCCCTTTTCCAAAATCAGTAGATCAATGCAAACGATATGCAACATGACTTTGGAGCTAAAAGTATTATTTAAGAAATAAAGGGATTAGGAAATAAGTGGGTGGTATTTGCTCCAGTTTGTGCAATACCAGGGGGTTGAAACAGGAAGTACAAAGCCAAAATAAGCAATTTGGCTCCATGTGCTTGAACTCCACGTACTGCATAATTACCTCAGAGGGTAAGCCTCACTTTTATTTTCATGACCTGATATTCTAGGCATAACGAAGGCAAACATTCTGAATTAATCAGCTACGTGACTTCTTCAAAGAATCCACAGAGTAAAGCACAGGGGGCCGCCTATTTTTAAAACCACACTGCATGAAGATAATTACATAATGTCATGGTGAGTGGAATGATATCACATGAAAAGACAACCCTGGCAACTTGGACCAGATACACAGCTTTGTCACCCCAGAATGTTTAAAAACAAAACAAAAACACTGGTTTGAGGCTAGATGGCAACTTTGGTGCTCCCACAGCTATTGTTTGTCTTTGTGGGAAGTCTTTATTTAGACAGTATCATAATTTTAGCTATCATGGTTAGATGATGAGGACGTTTTTTAAAACTTTGTCTGAGGAACCAGATCAGTGTCGGTGCTGTTCCAGAAGTAGATGTACAGTATGAGGTAAACGTTTCTGTCTTTGCTTTGTATTGTTTTCACGTTGTGTGTTTTTTGGTTGGGAAAAAATTTGTTTGCCTGATTGCATCCCAAATGGAAATCGTGATCCGTGTTGTTGTCATCAAATAACTGCAAAGTGGCTGGCAGAACATTGTCAGAAGTGAAGGAATGAGGAAAAGTGACACTGTCCACTCACTTTACACACGAAGGCCACCTTTATTTAGCTTTACTGATGTTACATAACGAGTTGTCATGTGATAATGTCCTGGTGACTTCTGAGAACTTGGGCCGGAATGTCAACGTGATGTTGTTGTGATTGGTGTAGCCCTATTCGAGATGGTCTTTAGTTCCCACTTTGTGATGGTCTGTTACTCTGTCTTGTTTGGGTTTGCTTCACTTTCACTTTCTTCTCCCTTCAGAAAAACTGATATCTTCAAAACAGAAAACTATGGGTTGGCCTTTGAGACAATGCCTTGAGTTCAGATATTATCCTAATATGGTGCTTTTATTATTCATACAGAAATATTCAATGTTTCCATGATGGTTTGATCAAGTGTTCGTCACCTGACTAAAACTAATAGTTACATTTTTGTTCCTAATAAAAAAATAAGTTAAACGTCAAAACTAGTAACGTCACCTTTAGTGTGACCAGGTACTTTAACTTGCCAAAGTCATTTGTTTATGTCATACGGGATTTGACAAGATGATTGCAGATGACTATTTTAGAATGTTTGCTCACCTTGTTACAAGTGAACACTGATTGACAAGCTAAACCCAAGGGTCAAAGACAATAACCCCCCAAAATTAGTCAGCGAAAAAGCTATTTGACCTACTATTGCCTTCAACTTTGATTTTTAAAAAATAAAGAATTCCGCAAGAATGTTTTTATTTACTGTTTTTATTGCTATGATGTGAAGGAATGTACAGAATGTAGTGGATGTTTGAAATGTTTTCACGCTAAATGGAAAATGAAATAAAAATGTTTTTTTGGTAATTGCATCTACATAAATTAAATAAATCCAGATCTGGAAAGCCCTGGAACTCAGGTTTCACTACCTACACTACACTATCTAGTGTATTTATTTGCTGGATATGTTCACCAGATATGGAAGCATTTGAATTAAAAAAATGTGGGAAAACATTTTATATGCATGTGTGTCTTACATGTTTGATCACAAAACTTTGACTGTAAAAACCTTTGAACCCAAAGAACCTACAGTATGTGGCGACTAAAGAGAGTAAAAGATGAATGAAAAGCTGTTGCTGACAAAGCTACAAGCCTGGAATAATATAATCACATTTTCAATAGATTTTTGTTTTCCCATTAACAAAGACAAACCCTTACAGAATAATTGGGACAGAATTCAAAGAATAAAAAGTTTGAACTGAATAATAAAAGCCAACTGGCAGAGGCAAGAGACAAACAAGTGACAAAACCAGAAAAGCAACAGTCATGCCTTTTGTTCAAAAGACAATCTAAAATCAAATACGAACATTTGGAAAGACTTTGGCCTTTGTATTCACAAATTTGAGCCATATTTGCTAGTTTGCTCTGGTGTTTTGTGTGTCATACACAATTTATAATGAAGATGTCAAATAAGATAACAGAGGAGGATTTCATTTCATCACGTAATTAGTACATATTTCAGGATAATATATATATAAAAAAAAAAAAAAAAAAAAAAAAGAATATAGCCTGTTACTGTTTCTAAATTCTGGAAAAATATTGTGTTTTGTCTGATTCGATATGGTATTGTGTGTAAATCTCCATGCAACAGTTCAAAAGTATCTTACCCTTGGTCCAATGTCTCCTTGGTCACCCTGGATACAAACAATAAAATAAACTATTGTAATACTTTTTTGTACAGAGGAGTAGATATACAATACAGTTGGGCAATTGTACAAATAAAGAAAAAAGAACACCTTGAGTATAGAATTTGTCCCTAAACAAGCTTTGGATTGCTCTTCTCATTGTAATCGTCTGACAGTTTCAATGAGAACTGCTGTGCTACAGCTGATTGCTGGCTCTCCGCTGAATAATTGGAGGCTACTGGATGCTCTCATCATGTAGCATGATTAAATGAAGGGTGTCAATTTTCCAGACTTCAGCATCATGTGTCATTTGCAATCTTCTCCTGTCGGACTCTGACGGATGTTGTTTATGTCAGTTGTGTTGTTCTTTGCGGACGAGTTTATCGAGGCAAATATCAGCATTAATGGCTCGACGGATGCAATGTATAAAAAGCCTCCTACGCATGATGCCCCTCTGCCAGCTCTCACTCACATCGCGCATAATTGTCTTCGGCTTGTCCAGGGGTTCAGAGAGCGGGAAAACATCTGGCTATCATCGAGGCCTGTAAACCTGTTAAGTGCCCTGACGTGAGAATGTGCCGAGGCACGAGATCCCACATTTCTACATGTAATCTTTGGCTCCTTTGATGGATGCCCAGTGAACATGAATTTGGGAGGGCAAAGAAGAAAACACTCAATCGGTTATGCTTGCAATCGTGTTGGCGGTGTCTGTCAATTCATTTTAGATACATGCAAAAAGCGGTTAGTTAACTGGTCTCTGACCATAGTGAAACATACCTTTTCTCCCTTTGGCCCGGCTGGTCCCTGTGGGAGCGGAGGAGATAAGCGGAGACAGATGGTCAAGATAAATCATCTATCAGACAAGCAACATGTATCCGAAAATGGCACCTCACAGCATTAAATCAAATGTCAAAACTCAGGCAGTGACGCCTCTTGTTTCAACCACGCTCAGTCGTGCATTTGAAGACAGTTCACTATAGGAACATATTATGACTTTGTCATGGGTGTGTGTTCCGGTTGTTGTCCCCCCCCCCCCCCCCCCGTCTCGTACACACCTGCTCCTGAGAGCATCTTCACCACCTGTGACTCGTTCACCCTAATTATCCCTTGCATTTAACCAGTTCGTTGTACCTTGTCGTCGCGTTCCAGCGTTCCTTGTTTCCACGTCACAGACTCACAGTAAGACTAGACCCTGTTCCGATTATCGACCTCGCCTTTTTGCCTCACATTTTTGGATACTGTTGCCTTTTTTGGATTCCCTGCCTGTGTACAGACCTCTGCTCGTATATTAAACCTCTCTTTTTTGAAACTGTCCATTTGTTTTGGAGTCGTGCATTTTTGGGTCCTATCCTCTGTTCCGTTCATGACAGACTTGACGCGGCATCTTTCCTGAATAGTTTTTGAGATTTGTCTTTGTGAGATTAAAGTGGATGGGCAAAAAATTTGTTCATGCATCTGTCCGTCTCTTAAGATGAACTCTTCAGCCCTCATTACAACCATAAACCCCACTGATGAGATGAGTGTATTCTTCAAAGTTAAGCAATGTTTGACCCTTCTCCTTATGACACCCTTCCTTCCTTGTCCTATAACCCCAAATTACATCCAACTTTTCTCTGAATTAGAGATGGGTAAAATAATAGATTCATCAATTACTTGCGTGGAACTGATTGGTAATTAATAGTGAAGGAACTGAGGCTAAATGGAGGGCACTATCCACTATGGGAAGTTGAGCTATATACATGCTATACAACCCTGGCACAGAAACAGGACATTAGAAGAGATGTTCTCACATCCCGTTAAAATCCCTTCATCCATCCATTTTCTGTAGCACTTGGCCCGGTTGAGCTGGAGCCTATCTCAGCAGATTTGGGCGGGGGGTGGAACAAAGACAGACAAACACAGTCCACACTCACATGCACACCTATGGAAGGTTTGAGTCTTCAATTAACCTAATGTGCATGCTTTTGGAATGTAGGAGGAAGCCGGAGTATCTGGAAAAGCCAATGAAAAAAACAATTAATTCATTTATTGTTTTTTTCCTTTTGTTCCTATTCCGAATTTAATTTGAAGCCTTAAACATCTCCTCAAATACTAATTCATTGCACAACAAGTGGGCCATAGTTGAAGTAATGGTAGATGGTTTTACACAAACGGAACTGACAGCCTTTGTCTCACATTAACTTTAACTTTTTTTTTTAAAAATGTAGCCCAGTAGGATACAATAATGATGGCTCTTTCTTTTTTTCAGTTTGAGTTCTTAACCAGTACACTGGATGAGGGAAGGCTCCTGTCCATTAAATATGTTTGTTTTGGACAAGGGAATCTGCAAACAACAATTTCAACAAGTGATAGCTATTAAATAATGAAATATTGTGGCAGACAATTTAAAATTTTAAGTTTGTTCCTCTTTAAACATACGACCTTAAATATTCATGTGAACTCTAGTTCAATGACGCAATTGAAAGTTTTGATTCTGTTTCTCCACCTAGAGACTCCCTTGGCTATCATTGTCCAACAACACATGCTTTCCTGACATTTCTATCGTTATTCTTCCGTTCTGCACCACATCGGTACCTCAAGGTAAGTTACACTGATCAGACGGCTGGCTTTCATTATTAGGGAAGGTATCCCTCACTTGTTGGCCGAGCTTTCACTTCTGTTAACAATTTAGCCTTGGTGGAGTTTTGTGCTGTACAGAATGCAAATGTAGTTATAAACGCTTCATGAATTACTATTTGTCTTTGCGGGTCGGAGAAATGGGGATTTACTGCCTCAAAGTAAGGCCTACAGGGTTTAGAAAAATTAATCTACCAAAAATGATTCACATGAGAGGGCACCGTGGTAGCTGAGGTTTCAAGGTTTGACCTTGGTTGTGGCCTTATTGTGTGGGGCTTCCCGCAGGGACTCCGCCTTCCTCCCACATTCCCAAAACATGCACAGTGGGTTAATTGAAGACTCTAAATTGTCCATAGGTGGGAATGCGAGTGTGAATGGTAGTGCCGTGCAATTGGCTGGCGACCAGCACAGGGTGCGGACACACACTGCCTCTTGCCCATCATCAGCTGGGATAGGGGCATTTTAATGGCCCCTGTAGGAAAGTTGGAGAGTTTCCATGCAACACCTGAGGGTGCGTCAGAGTGCGGTGTAATCTTAGGGCAAGCTTGATGAATGCTACTCGGATGCGAAGTGCAAAGAGGCTTTCAGCACTCTGTGCACTTGAGCCTTGACCGACTACAACCCCACCCCCACCCCTCCAAACTCGGGATGACTTAGAAGGTAGACCAAGAAACAAGATGGCTACCGGCAGCGGTTAACTGGACTTGAAACATTCCCCTAGGAGCAGTGAAAGTGACTGATGAGGTACCAGACCAAACACCCACATGAATCCATTGCTCCGAAAATGGGAATTCCTTTGGTGTAAATGACAGGTGCTGATGTGGGCCAAGAACAAGAAAACAGGTGTGTGTGTGTGTGTGTGTGAGAAAGCAGTCTACCTGGCTTCCCTTGAGACCTGGTAGTCCCTAAAAGGAGTTAAAACACAGAGTTCAACCGTGTCTAATGCACTTGAAGCATGTTCTGTATTTGTAATTTATGCGCTACTTACTGGTTTACCATCCAAACCAAGTGGACCCTGGTGGGAGAGCGATAAAGAAAATGAATAAATAACACATATTGTGGCGATGTCCTGGCATACAACCATTGGAGAAGTTTCACATTTTGGGAATATGCTCATTCGTTTCTTGGACAGGCAAAAATGTTGACAGTCGAAATGGTAAGTCGTCGTAAGATATTCACTCCACCTAAATTATATCCCGCACATAAAACCATTACTTACACATTTTTCCCCCCCAATATATATTCTTGCAGTGTTTGTGCTGCCTCTATGATCCGTTGAGGCCATTTTTTATTTTTATTTTTGCACTTCAGCCAAACAAAGGTAAGTTAAGAATAAAGATAAAAGTCAATTGTTTCGAATTTTGATCATTGTGTGGAGTTGGGTGTTAATTAATAAGGCAAAAATGGGGTGTACTACAGTACTATGCTACAAACAGTTGATGCACTGTTGAGCCGTCTCAATTAGTTAACATTACACTTCCTCAGCCAGCAGCATTATTCTGCTCAGTATAACACTGGTGGCAAAACAGAAGTTCAGAAAATTCAAAGCGATTCTACATTCCACATCTATGGAATTATAAACAAATGGCCATATCTAGTTAAGAATAAGGAATGGCCTGATTTCTAAAAGTAAATGTTAGATAGATCATACACAATCATCATCAAACGTACAATAATTGGATTACAATAGAAGAATAATTCCGTGTTTGTTAAAATGAATTGGCAAGCATAATATCAGATTAGGGGAAATGCAGACAAATAGCATAAGATGAAAAAGAATACTGAGAATGTAGTTTATCCTGCCCCATTCATTTTAATGTGTGTGAGAGGTGTACAAGAATATATGACATGAATTCTAAGACGCTTTCAGGTATTTGATATACAGTTCAGTATGGCTGATTACTTATATTACAACAATTATAAACTGTGGATGGATCAGGTTCATGTGACCTTCATGACTCATTATGAAGTGTTTTCTTAACTTATGCAATGTAGATCACTGAATTGCTCGGTTTGTTTTTTCCTTTTGACATCACATGGTTGCATGAATTTGTGGAGCACTGGAAAAGGAAGTCATATGCTAAGGAAATTACTTAAAAGCAGATATTACTTATAAGCAGCAAATAAAAAAAAAATAAAAAAAATGGTAGTTTTTCTAAATAGTAATTTTTGTAATTGAATCACTGCTCCGTATTAAATATAAAATACATAATTGGTAAAAAAAAACAAAAAACACGATTTGGTGGGACACTGCTTTTATTAGGTCCATCTGTTTTGATAAGGACAGAATCCAACAGGTCCATATCAAATATGTGTGTGTGTTTATTGCGAGAGAAAAGAATGAGAAAATTCAATAAACACTTAAACATCTAAATCTCTGTCAAACCTCATCAAAGTGAAAAAACAAGTGAAAATCATCTATTGGCCAGGACACTCTTGTAAATGAGATTTTTAAACTCAATGAGGTTTTCCTGGTAAAATAAAATAAAAAATCATGTTTACCTGTGTTTAAAAAAATAAAATAAAAAAAAGACAAGCAGCCACTGAATAACCTCTGCAGTTCAAAAGCATTTAAGATCAGTTGAACCTGAAGTTGGATCAAACTTTCCAAAAACACTTAAGAGCCCAACCCCAACTTCCTTCTTTAACAAGCAGACACAATGTTAAGATAACAATTTTTACCAGCTCCCTTGGGTCAAACTTAAAACTCAAGCAAAGTCAAGCAAACTGGAATCCATCATTGACCATCATCATTTGGCCTTGAATAGTTTACACAAGTTTAGCTTGTTTTTTATAACATTCCCGGGTACTAGCAATAGAAATATTGGCGGAGAAGAGGGAGAATTGAAGTTTCTCTTTCTTCTAAAGCATTGTTCTTCTCTTTTGTCTCACAAAGAGCATGTAGATGTGAATCACATGTTTTACAACAAAAACAGAAACACACGTTCAAGAATGTCCTGACGTGTTTATGGATTCAGGGTTTTACGAGTATTGCAGATTATCTGCACAAATGTCATTCCATGTTCTGCAATCCAATTCTTAGGACAGATGAAATGAAAATCAACTTGTTTCTGAATGATGGGAAGCAAAAAGTATGGAGAAGGAAAGGAAAACCTCACAATCCAAAGTAATCCACATCATGTCACACATAGTGGAAAAAAGGGTGAAGGTGGCAGCAGTGCAAGGCTGGCAAAATCATCCAGGGAGGAAAAAATTTGGTGATGAAGACTCCAGTCAGGCAGTCATTGACTGCAAAGGATTTTTATCCTAATTTTGATCCTTTTATCCTAAGTATTAAATATCTGGCTTATTATGTTAGGGGCATTAAAAATGGGTCTAATTCATAAATGGAAAATGACATTTTTGTGATATCAAAGCAGAAAGCCTACACCTCAGTCATATTGACTGTGTGATTTCAAATCCATTGTAGCGCGAAATAAAGGCAAAATCCAAAATACGCCTGGACCCAACTGTATCATGTCCCGTATTCGCTTCACTCAGTGCAACTATACAGCACGGGCCTTTTATTTAATAGATGCATGGCATTCATGCCCAAGCATGTACTTGCATACTAACTACTACAAAAACAGGAAGCTTTCATAGCAATGGTCACCAACACATTTATTGTGTGAGATTTATTATTATTTTTTTAATAGCACATTTAGGACAATTTGGATGTTCTGAATTTAAATATCACATTGGTTTAGCTCAATCAGGTCAACGTTTTGAACCATGGCAACATGTTTTTTTGCTATAGAGGTTCAAATAAACAGAGGTTCATGCATTGAATTTTGAACAATGATGATGTAACATTTAATTTACAGGTACTTACTATTCAATTTACAGAAACCCAAGATTGCAACATTTGATTAATAAACTTAACAAATTGGCATAAAGACCTGACCTGAACAAGAGAAATGGATGTCATTTAAAATAAATAAATAAATAAATAAATAAATAAATAAATAAATTTTCAGCTTTGACTGACAGGTCAGAGGTACAGCATTAGTTTAACAAACAACATTAAATCTTGTTTTTCCGGACAGTATAATGGTGTAGTTCTATTACTCCATATAACCACAATAATAATAATGACAATGATTTACTTTGGATTTTAGTGTCTTACTCTCCATACCACATAAGGAACATCCTGCATAACAAAATAAAACTAGGGAAAAGCCATAAATGAATATACAGAAGAGGGCAATTAATGTTAAGGACAAGTGGAAAAAAAAGAGGAAATTTCCCATATTTGTGTGTGTATGTGCACATTTTGCCACGTTATCTATTGCCAGGTAAATGGAAAGGTCAGCATTCCTACCACTTTTATGGCCATTAAACACACTTGTGGAAAATAACTTGGCCACGGGGGGTCACATGTCTGTGTACGTTTGTGAATGTGACGGTTAGTGCCAATGAAACAGGGCAAGGGGAGTCCTCACCTTCTTTACTACGCTCCCGACAGTGCAGACTCCCAATTAGCCAGTGGGGTGTAATTGTGGAGGATGTGGTTTAAAAGTCGGGAGTCTATACATCAGAACAGGCGTGCGTCTCTGCAGCAAATTGCATTGTGGTCCACACATTAGGCTCAATGGGCTTAATTATGTTATATTAAAAACAGGATTATTTCCCCTCCATGTTGTCTTATGTGCTGCTTCACACAGACACCAGTGAAATTCTCATGTTTCCACAACAGCAGCCCTCAGAACACTACAGAACATGACCACAATTTGTACTACATGACATTTGCCTGTTAAAAGAACAGCACAGCAGAGTGCACTTGGAACACAACTATGACTGGCATGTTGTTGGCTGACCCTCTGGCTTGAAATGTGCACTCAGCAACCAGAGCGGCTGAACAATGGAGGGCCATGTCCCGCTGTCTGTCACAAAATTGCATTATTGTATACGTAAACACACTGGCCCTAGTGGTGACTGCGCATATCAATTGGAATCATTTGGTGTGTTTTTTCCATCCCGCAGAGTCATGTCAGTCTGTTAGATGTTGATTGTTTGACAGTAGGAAAGCATGCGCCCCTCGGCAGTGATTTATGAGGAAGAAGCATGACAGGGGACATGAAGAATCAACACATGATTACGCATGCACACACAGCACTCCAGACACACAAATCATGTCATTAACTGTTTATAGTATTACAAACAATGTGAGGGGAGAGCTGCATACATTAACAATTGAGAGACATATGCAAGCTATTTGACCACCAACGTGGCATGCACAAAATTTTGTAGAAAGTAAGTAAGAAATATTAACTTTAGCAAGGTACACCCCAAAAATGGTGGACATACTGTCATAAAACACTACAATACAGCAAAAGGAGTTATGGTTAGGGCATACCCTCAAGCTTATTGACAGAAAAAAAAATAAAAATAAATCACTAGTACTAAACTACGGCATATTACTTTTCATACATAATTGTACAAAATTCTAATGACATAATCTATAGTACATACACACCAAGTATGCAAGTAAGGTTTAAAAAAAAATGCAATAGTTCAGGATTTGGATCAACTAGTAAGAACTTAATTTCCAAGAAGAAATGTGATAATGACTGTGTTGATCCTTTTGCAGTGAAATAATTGTTGTCCTTAAGCAAATAGCAACCTTAATGCATCTCTCTCTATTATCATTTAACCCTTGCTTTTCTGCACTGCATCTCACTGAGACCTGTTCCTAATACAGTATTTTGAAACATTTGAAAAATATATTTCAAATTCCTGACAGAACTATACCCATATTGCTACTATGAAACTACTACTAGGTCCTGTAACTATTACTATGCTTTTTATAATTTTGTTGTTGTTGTAAACAATACAATAAAGGTGTATGCTTTTGTTTTGTTATTCTGTGCAATTAGGATGCTATAGGATCAATTACATTATGCAAAGCAAACAAGATGGGATCATCTTGATCATGAACCCTTAAAGTGATGCATTTATCACATCAGAATGCAAATGTTAAGTAGTAGAAAAACAGGGATTACTGATTAAGATGGTGACAAAGACGAATTGAGCCACAGACAAACAGAAAACAAATGTTTCACACACTTTGTGCCTTTGCTCCATCTGTGTGCAATTAGCAGCAGGCATTTCCCATCAGGAGGGCTTGCGCATTGCCAGGCAGACTGGGAATCGGACCGGGAGAGAAACCCCCTGACCCCCTCGGGTCATCTACTTCACAAAATTCTCAATCAGACAACACACAGAGCAAAACATCAGGTAACATAAGTGGAACTACTCTGTGCAATCAACAATAGTAGCCAGACACAGGACAGGTTGTCCTGTATAGATCAGGCTTAAACCTGCACGTTAATATCCCATAATGGCTTTCGTGTGCACTAAAACACTTTGCAGACAGCCAGTTGTGATGAATCAATCTGCTTATAAAACCTGAGCTCTTTCGTGGCGAGCTTGTATCGGTGTGTTCTGATGACTATTTGTTGATGCTGAAACCACAAATCGGCAACAGAGCTGAGAGACGTTTCATCTCGTCGCATCGCATCCATCCATGTGCCACGCTCCTTGTCCTGTGCAGCCAACACTAGGCCACAGGCCTCACTCTCTCTGGATAAATCACCTTTTACTGGCGACACTGAGTTTATATGGAAAGCCATTTGAACATTTATTTATTTTTTTTTTTTATGTCTTTGATATCCAGCTTTGTCCTCACTAGTAGGACAACTTTGGCATACAAATAGGACAATTACATGTTACTAGTGAGACAAAACCGCCCACTAGTTGACAATTGTGTGCGATTACTACTAGACACATAATATTTTACTAGTTAATATCCAGCGCTTCACTAGTAGTTAGTAGCACGCAGATCATTCAGACACATACTGTATAAGCTGCAGTGACATTTATTAAGCGCCTGTGTTTTATGAATCTAAACTGGAAATTTACTCCTCAGCTCCACGTGGGCAAGATACTGAGCTCCCAGCTGTTGGTAAAGCTGCATCATTTGGAAGTGTACGAAAAAAAGAAATAATATTTCATTCAAAATGTGCTTGGTGGAAGTCCATATGATGTTTCTCCATGTGTTTTGTGGCCTTTGTCAAGGGGGATGGGGGAGGTGTAGGAGGGGAGTGCCGCCCTGCGCCACAGAATATGCATGATACCCATATCAGAAACAGCCCCTGTGTGTTTGCCTAATGTTAAGTCTGCTCCTGCAAAAACCTAATCTTTTCCTCTTCTCATTGCATATCCATCATGTCGGATCTTCATTCGGTTTTCAATGTAGCTTTCCAGTATCTTCTACATCTTTTTTTCGTTTGTCTTTTTTTTTTTTTTTTAAACATAGAACATGTCAAAAGACACTTGTTGCAATCTCTGTGAAAATGTTTGTATTCCGTTGCTAGGGGGCAGGATACATTACAAGTGTCAGAGGTCATATGGGGGAGAAAAAGTAGCAAAGGTTGGAAAAAAGGAATTTAAATAGTCCAACAAAAAAAGAAAAGTGGTGAAAAGAATTGCAGGAGAGTTTTAAAAGAGTTTGTGATTGGGTCAAAAGAGGAGTGACAGGCTATAGAACAAATCCAATTTACCGGGTATCCATCCCGTCCCGCTTTGCCCTGGTGAGGTTAGAGATTAAAGGATGAAGCATTGAAACAGGTTAGAACAGGGCCGCAGACAATTTGCTGAATATTGTGTTATACTTGAATGAGAATCAGGGTTGAGATTTACTTGCACTGCATGACTGCACATACAGGAGGACAGTGGAGCCTCTCAAGTCTGACACCTCACTTACCGGTATAATACACTTGTATGACAGTTGAGAATGCCATAAATGTTACTTGCAGGTACAGATAAAAAACAGAGACAAAAAAAAAGTGCTTCTTAACAAATCAGAGGCCGACTGGCATCCCGCAAGATTGTGAGGTTCTAATGTATAATATTTCAGAGGTTCATTACGTTCATTGAAATTACGTCGCAAGCGATGCACTCAAGGCCAATTATTGTATTTTATGTCACTTTTGCTGTTATGTTACTTTTTGGCTTTGGAATAAGTTAACCTTTACTGCACGTTTAGGTATATTCTAATGTAGGTTGTACATGCAAACTCCATCTCGGAGGGTCCCCATTCAGTCAGTTTAAATCTTCATGTGCTAACCACTGTATCACTAAGCCAATAATATCAAGTGATGTGTTACGGTACGTGCATTGTGAATTTTGAGTCCTCAAATTTCAAACCGGAAGACAGCAGTTGTGTCCAGTTAGAACAGGAATTGTGTGTGTGTGTAAAAAGGATTTATAAGGCCCCGGAGAGAAATAACTTGTTTGGTGTCCCAAACACACACACACACACGCACAGACAAATACACATTTCCATTGGTGGTACATTTAATGCTCAGTTCTGTGGGCGCAGATGTGCAACATGGTCTGTGACAGTTTGTAGGCCCGTGTGTTCTTCTGCTCTATTTTACACCGTATTACACCCACTGTATAGACCTTTACAGTAGAGTATGTGGAATGCTTCTATGCCATCACACTGGTTAACTTTAATACTACCTTACTGGGTGAGATGGAAATGCACTTACAGGAGGTCCTGCAACAGAGAGAGAAAACATACATTAGATAAAACCGTGTGGATCTCTGTAATTCACGTGCAGTGAGCACATGAATTGTGGTTTGTTTGCAATCAGGCACCTAAACATGGCACAGAACAAGTTCATAAGATCTGCTGCCAAAGGAGTTTGTGGTGAGGTTGTTATGATAAACAGATATCTGGATAATTTGCAATGGTTTCCATTGGATTGTGAAGTCATATCAGGACTTTGATGGGGGACAACGCATTGCAGTCATGGTTGCTCATAAATTATCACTATAGGCAGTTGTTCTCAAACTGGGGTCCCTGGATCTCTGGTTATCCGAAAATAAAGAAATTATGTTGTATCATTTTAAAAAGTGACATATGGCGACTGCCACACAAACATACTAAAACGATTACCACACCCTACCACATAAATATTTAGGTTCAAACGTTCCCAAAAACAAACCATTCCTATGAAATTTAGGGGTACACATGGTAGTTATGTTAAATTGCCGTTAGTATTATGAGGTGGTCCTAAAAAAAACGTCGCCCCTTTTAGGGGGCTTTGGACCCATACAGTTTGTTATAGGGCAGTAATAAACCACACAAAAAGCTTATGCGATGTCTTATTTAACCATTTAACGCTAAATAGTACAATAATGAGCTCCCTAAACAATCATGATATATGTAGATTGGCTTAAAAAAAATACAATAAATTGTAAACAGTAATCAGTTTTATCTACACACTATGAACAAAGCTCATATATAAATCCAAAGAAAATCTAAATAAACTGGTCAGAATATCTCCATAAAACCTGTAATAACTTTACAGGCATCTTCAAAAAGTAACATTTTGACATTGTAAACTGTAATGAGAGTGTAAAAATCAATTAAGTACATGTAAAAAGTCATGTTTTTTAATTGTTCTTAAATTGTCAAGTGTAAAAACAACATAATCACTGCTAATACGACAACACAAAAACAGCAAAACACTATCCCCTAGTGTATAGCTACTTTGACAGCAGCTGGTTTCAAGACATTGGAGTTTAACTGCTATGCATGTGATGGAGTTTACTTCACAATTATAGAAGTTATCACGCTGCTACTATAAACGCCACAAATCATTGCCTAGCACCTTCAAAACCATTACTTTAAGATAAAAAAAACCCAACAACAACAACAACAGCATGTTTGTTGAGCCATTAACATTGCATCATCAAAAAGAGCAAACCATTTTTAACACTTTACATTGGTAGAATGAGTTGTAAAAATAACATATCCGTGTGGGGACTGACCAATGTTACTGATTTGTTAATAAAAAAATATGAAATTGACCAAGTTTGGATATAGCAGGTTTTGGCCCAAAGTCAGCGAAATGCATCTCAGACATCTCACTTGATGATGGTGGTTTTAACTCTGGAGCTACTTTTTTTACGAATTTGGAATGGCGTGACCTCAGTGGGCATTCTACTTTTGAGGTTCCACTCTATCGCAGCACTGTACAGCTACAAAAAGGTGGGTTGCCCAAATATGACATGAATGTTGCCCAAATCTACATGAGCTGTCAAGTTTTCTGGTTGACTAGAGAGAAAGAGCAGCTTTGTAACATGATGAATAAAAAAGGAGGGGGAGAAGAAGTGAGAGGTGTTAGGGTTTATGAGGCATGGAGACCAAGTCAATTAAGTCTGCTTGTGTCTAGACGCTGGGACAAGGACCTCCTGGGCCAGACACTAAACAAACATGCAGACTCGAAAAGCAATGCAGGGAAAGCAACTTTAACCTTAAACTTGACACTCATGGCAAAAACAGGAACTCAAGAGAGGTATATACAGAAGAGGTACAAGTTCACAGGAGTGAAGAGCAGGGAGAAAAAGTAGACTAAATAATGAACACATTACCATTAACAATTAAACCTACAGTGGATATATAAAGTCTACACACCTCTGTTAAAATTGCAGGTTTTAGTGATGTATAAAAATGACACCAAGATGATATTTGCCACCATTAAAGTGACCTATAACCTGTACAACACAATTGAACATTAAAATAATATATATATATAGGAAATAAAAACAAACAACTGAAAAAAATGCAGCTGCACTAGTGTGCATACCCTCTTATGACTGTGGATATGGCTGTGTTCAGATTGAACTAATCACATTCAAATTCATGTTAAATGGGCGTCAGTACACACACCCGCCGCCACTTAAAGTGCCTCTCCCCCAAATAAATTTCAGATGTTCTCGTAGGCTTTTCAGAACATTTTCTCTCTTTCGAGTCTTTTGGGTTTTTAATTTGTGATAAAACTAAGAGCTACTTGAAACTGTTCATAAGTCAGTCAGGAGCGCTGCTAACAAAAAATGCAGCTTTGGCGATCACGTTGTCTGAAATTGCAATTTAAATCAGAAAACGATAAATGGTTCAGTTTCATCGGATAATGATACATTTTCCCCACACAAGATTTCATGTGTGCTTTTGCAACCAAAGTGAAACTTTTCTTGTGCAACCGTAATATCGCAGTTGTTAATTTTTACTTCCCATCTCGAAATGATTAAAAAACCTGTTGTGCAGGTTATAGGCCACATTAATGGTGGAAAAGCATTTTTGAAAGAATCTATCTTGGTCTCATTTTTTTTTACATCACAAATACTTGGCATTTGAACAGGGTAGTGTATATTTTTTTATATCTACTGTACGCTGTAAATAGTCTTTTTATGTCTGTGTAATTCTCATCACCAAATCAACATTAAAATCCATCCATCCATCGATTTTCTGAGCCACTTCTCCTCACTAGGGTCGCGGGCGTGCTGGAGCCTATCCCAGCTGTCATCGGGCAGGAGGCGGGGTACACCCTGAACTGGTTGCCAGCCAATCGCAGGGCACATACAAACAAACAACCATCCGCACTCACATCATACCTACGGGCAATTTAGAGTCTCCAATTAATGCATGTTTTTGGGATGTGGGAGGAAACCGGAGTGCCCGGAGAAAACCCACGCAGGCACGGGGAGAACATGCAAACTCCACACAGGCGGGGCCGGGGAATGAACCCGGGTCCTCAGAACTGTGAGGCTGACGCTCTAACCAGTCGGCCACCGCGCCGCCCAACATTAAAATGTTAATTTAAAAATTAAAAGTAAAAATAAAACTCCATATTTTTATAACCGAAATGAAAAGTAACCCTAAAACGATGTTAGTGTGGTGATTCATCACGTAGTGGACATCTTCACAGATCACATCTGTTAAATGCTTCATAGCTGTGAATCACAGTCATATTCACATCTGACACACAACTTTAATCACTGCTGGTTGAAAAGAAAGTGACTAACACATTTTTCTAAGTGAAAAGAGTTGTTTCTTCCCGTCTTTCGTTCCTCCACAGGAGCCCATTCCACCAAGATGTACTGTTACAGTTAAGGTAAACAACTTAATGCGTTTGCATTGTCAGGCAGTGCATCACACATGCAAACACCAAAGGCATGAAAAAAGTGACAAAAAACAAAAACAAAACATTGTAGGGGGGTCTGGGGGATCCCCTGGGCTCCCGCAGAGAATGTTTTTCATTTTAACATAAATGAAGCAATCTGGAAGACTCTGAAGAGTACAATAAGGCAAAAATAAACAAATGTCCTTCACGCAGAAAAACATTTATTTACACCGCTCAAGTACATGTTGATTTAGGATTGAAATAAAATTTGCTTCATTTCTTTGCTTTTTTGTTTTGGCCTCCAACTTGGACCAGGCCCATCTCCACCATGTTCACACTCATGTTCATACCTACGGACAATTTAGAGTCTTCAATTAACCTCCCATGCATGTTTTTGGGAGGTGGAAGGAAACCGGAGTAACTGGAGAAAACCCATGCAGGCAAGAGGAGAACATACAAACGCCACAAAGGTGAGGCCGGTTTTGAACCTGGGTCCTCAGAACTGTGAGGCAGATGTGCTAACCAGTCATCCACCGTGCCAGTACATAAACCAGAAAAATATATGTAAGTACAGTAACAAAGTATTGCTATTTCCCACCACTACATTTGTGTGAAAGCTGGACTCCCTTAACATGAGCCAAAATACATTATATCAGAGCTTTTAATTGGCCCAAACCTCAGGTAGGGAGGAGTAATTGGTTTATTTTGTTTATTATTGATAGACCGGTAACCATATGTTGGTTCGCACTTCTATGCATGATACATAATAATTTATTGCAATTTTTTTTACGGACCCCCAAGCTACGGTTCGCAGATCCCGCAACCAAGTTTGAGAACCCCCACTATATAATACACAAATGCAGTATAAAAACCACAGTGGTAGGTGGTCCAAGAAACAATACAAAAAACTGGATGCCCACCATTATTTGTTTAGTGTTTGTTTCTCTTTTTGTTGTTAAATTCATTTGAGGGTTCAAACTGCTGTCACGCTGTCAACAAAGGCAACAAAACTCAACAGCAAATCAGGGTTTAAAATTCCAAACCATGGGGCAGGGATGTTGGCATTTTCATCATTGGGGTTGAGCAGCTCCTTGTGCTCAGTGAGATAACCTGACATCTGGACAGTGTTAGTACTACCACATGGGCAAGGTTAGCACGAGAAGATGGGCCATCTGAAGCCTCAAGGCCTGACTTACTGGTTACGGGCTTTACACGACACTTCCAGTCACCAAGAGCGTGATGGAGCGAGTTAGTGAAGAGGAACAGGAAAGGCAATACAAGAAACATAACAGGTGGTGGGCTTCACTTACCCGGTTCCCCTCTTCTTCCCATCCGTCCACGCTTTCCGGGAGGCCCTGTGAAAACACACAGATGGAGCAATAAATTCCCCAAATCGGCACAGAATGCTCAAGTAGAGAACAAGTGAGCCTCGCTTGCGGTCTCTCGGCAGGTGGTCATGTGTTGTCAGGTATCCAGTGTGCGCTGATCACACAGCCAACCCCACGTCACGTGTCACCCGCAGATGGATGAGTGACATTGACGTATGCTCAAATATTAAGTGCAAGATGTGAAAACAAAAAATGTCATCGTGTTCAGAACGAGATGGACCTTCAGCTGTGTTTGCGACTGTCTCTCTGCTCTCTTTGGCTGAACGTCAGGTTCATCAGACCTTACAGCTTTGGCTTCATGCAGGTTCCGGTGTGGTTGGCTTGTAAAAAAAATAAATAAATGTGTCCTGCGATTGGCTGGCGACCGGTTCAGGGTGTACCCCGCCCCCCGCCTGAAGATAGCTAGGATGGGCTCCAGCAGCCCGCGACCCTAGTGAGGATAAGCGGTAAAGGAAATGGATGGTGGATGGATAGATAGTTGTTAATAGTAAAAGAAAGCCATACTTTGATGATGAGTGAAGGATGCTGGAAGATGGAGAGGGAGATTACTGCTTGGAAGGCAATACTGACTGAAACAGGAGTTCAGAAGATTCAGAGAGATTCTCCGATTCCATTTAAATAATATATATATTTTTAAATATTTTTATTTCAGCTGTTGAGAATATTTATTTGAATGATGATACACACATGGAAACATGGGGATGTGTGTGTGTGTGTGTACACGTGTCTTAAGTGCTACAGTTTTCTACAAGTGGGCTGCAGTCCAACATTATACCGAAACCAAGTAGAAGGTCATGCAGACCTTATGGGCTGTTTGTGTGTGTGTGTGTGTGTGCGCGCGCGCATGGGAATGCGTGCGTTCGCCTGAGGCTTGATTCCTGAGGAAACTAACACATGGATCCGGGATCCCAGATCTTTGTCTTGCAATGATTCAGGACGGCACACATAAATTTGTACAAGTCCAGCAGACAATGTATACAATATTCAATTTGATTGCTGACAAATGCAAGTGATCTAAGCAGGTTTGGCAGTAATTTCTCCATCAATACATGATTATAATGTGTCTTCAACACAACACTCACAACTCTCCATCTATTATGGCATCGCTGCTGAGCCACACACACGTACACACACACTCACACACACACCCTGTTTCGCACAACTTGACTTAAATAATCTACTGTGATGTTTATTGCAAACAAAGTGCTTCCAGGTAATAAAGCACAGGAGGTAGAGAACACCACCCTGACTTTTCACTTTTGTAGCTTGTGGCCAATAATCGAGAACAATAAAAAGTCAAATGAACATGCAGGCACAATGGCACAGGAACAATGTTTCCAATTAAATAAAATAAACACAAGGTACTCTGGAGATCAGTAAATAGACATCTCTGGACATCATTAGTTTGAGGAAATACTCAAGCTGTCTGAAAAAGTTACCTCTTGTGTTTTTTTCCCCAATCACACTGTGATTGCACTGCAGTAACAAGTACATTCCCCCAGTGTGTGATTAGTAAATTATTTTATCTTAAAGGAAGGTAGAAAATTGTAGAATGACTGACATTCATTCAGTCACTGAATGAAGACAGGTAAACAAAATAAAAACACAATAAACTAAATGAACAAAAATGACATGACAATTGCATGTGCTGTCAAAACAATTCAGGCAGAAAATAAAAATAAATCTTTGAATTCATGAACTTTTAATGACACGTCTCAGATAAACTACTATAACTGAATTGGATACTTTCTATGTCCGCATGAATCCAAACAGCTGACACAACATCTCACTCATTGTCTCCTGATCTGTCACAGTTTGCTTGTCCTTGTCCAACTTTCCTTCCAATAAAAACTGAGTGGGGGAGCAGGGAGGGGTGACACATGCTGTGGATGTAAACAGTTAAAAGTGGAAGTGAGTCACATGCTGGTGATTCATCCTCCAGCCGTACTACGTCTCTCGGGAAAAACATGGCTTCATGAAATGGGTCACAGTGTGGGCACAATCTTCTTCCAGAACACATAAAATTGAGTGTGGGGTGCCCCAAGGGACAGTTTTAGGTCCAATTCTTTTTAATCTAATACATGCTTCCCTTTGGGGATGTCATCAGGAGACACAGCATAAGCTTCCTCATTTACGCAGTTGACACACAGCTGTAATAGTCATGCCTCCTTATGACACAAGGCCAATTGGATACACTTCTTAACAGTATTTTAGATATTAAGTCATGGATGGCAGGGAATTTCCAACAGCTCAACCAGGACAAAACAGAGGTTTTAGTTATTGGTCGTGAAGGCAAGCGAGAGAAACTGTTACCAAAACTAAAAGATTTTAAACCCTCACAATGTGTAAAGAAGCTGGGCACCATTTTTGACGCTGAGCTTAATTTTATTCCACACATTAACAATGTAATAGAGATATATTTTTAAACCATCTTCAGAATATAGCCAGAGGCTGCCCATTTCTCTCTCAGGCTTACACGGAGGTGCTGATGCATGCTTTTATCTCCTGTTATTTCGATTATTTCAATGCCCTGCTTTCCCAAAAAGAACATCTCCATTCTCCAACTACTTCAGAACTCAGCTGCTCATGTTCTGATGAAGACCAGAGGGTAGCAGGAATGCAGGGACTGTGATACTTTTAAAAGGAGGCTTAAGACTTACCTGTTTGGTTCAGCTTTTAACTGATTTCTTTATTTAGCTTTTAACTTATTTCTTTATTATTCATTTAGACATTTATTTATCTAATCATTTATTAATTCATTTATTTTGAGCCTTTTTTTTCTATCTCTGATTGTCCTTCAGTTTTTACCCTGTCCTATTGTCTTTTAGTCTTTCTCAGTTTTACTCGTGTCTCCTCACGGGAGCCTCCTCACTGGGAGGTGTGCTCGGTCTGCCAGCGGGGATGTCGTCTTGCAGTTTCCTCGGAAACAGGGAACTGAGGGGCTCTGCACAATGTGGAGAATTCCTCCCGGTCCACCCCAGTTGTGGTGGTCTCTGTGGTGGCATCCTCTGTGGTAGTGAGCTGTGGCATCTCTCTGTGTGGATGGCTCCAACATGTTGTCTTTCCTCTCTGGATCTTCAGTGCCTTGCCATGTCTCTACACTATTAGTCAATATGCGCTGTGTGTGTCTGTCTGTGTGTATGGTTGTGTGTGCGTGTTCGTATGGGTGTGGTTGCGTTCATATGTGGGGATGAGAGGGGTGGGTTCTTGCATATTTCTTGCTATTTTGTCAGTTTTTTTTTATGCCTTTTAAGCACTTTGTGTTGCCTTTTTTAAGTTTGAAAAGTGCTATGTAAGTAAAATTTTATTTATTCCTGATGCAAAATGCTCCCCAAAAATAAAAATGTAAATTCTTAAAAAAATATAACCTAGTGTTTCTGTATAAGCACCAAGTGAGGTTGATTTAAGGTATGTACAGTATCAGACTTATTTGAAAAGAGCAATGAAGAGAACCAACGCTCAAGAATGTAACCTATTGCTAGAAAGGATGTGTTATGTGCTAATACTGTACTTTTTGAGCTCATATAAACGTGTATCATACAGCTGTAAACAAGGATAAGCAAGTATACTTAACCTCTCTTTGAAAAGTATATCGAGAGGGATGCTCCACACATGCACTGATTGTGTTAATAAGAACATTATATTTGTGTGTAATAAGCAAATTATATTTGTGTCATAATAAAATTATGGGTCCTGAATTTTGACAGCAAGTGTCAAAAACGTTTTATGATAATTATGATGCGTCTTTTATGATCAACATTTTTCATGTTTTAATCTTGTAATCCACTAACATGTTACAGATAATGCATGCTTTTCCAAAACTGCAGGGCTGTTTAGCTTTATATGAATGTTAGATTATCCTCTTATCCTCATTGATCATTTGGGCTTCTTCGGCGAGTAATTTGTGCGACAGAATGTGTGCGCACTATGTGTTGATGCTTTCTTGTATGGGTGTGCATGAAACCGTGGCCCGGTGCAGGTCTGCTGTGCTGATGTGTTGCTCGAGTTCAGCAGGTGGTTTGGGTTGAGCTGGTGCTGAAAGGCTGCATAGGTCCTCACGTGTCACAGTTAATGTAAGGCAAAGGCAAGATCGGACCCACCCAACTCGGGGTGACACAGCCAACAGTGAACGGAGTTGAAAAAAATAGTACGGGCAGCAGCAAACCAGACCTGCTAGCTACAAAAAGAGATCAGTGCATCAATCATAGAGCTGCGAAGACCTGGGGCCATTTACAAAACCTTATTTCCTCCACGGACTAGTTTCAACATACAGAAATATTTTTGATAAACCTGCATAGAAACAAATCCATCCATCCATCCATTTTCTGAGCCGCTTATCCTCACAAGGGTCGCGGGCGTGCTGGAGCCTATCCCAGCTGTCATCGGGCAGGAGGCGGGGTACACCCTGAACTGGTTGCCAGCCAATCGCAGGGCACATACAAACAAACAACCATTCGCACTCGCATCCACACCTATGGGCAATTTTGAGTCTTCAATTAACCTACCAAGCATTTTTTGGGGATGTGGGAGGAAACCGGAGTGCCCGGAAAAAACCCACCCGGGCACGAGGAGAACATGCAAACGCCACACAGGCGGGGCCGGGGATTGAACCCAGGTAATCAGAACTTTGAGGCAGACGGTCTAACCAGTCTCCACCGTGCCGCCAGAAAAATAAATAAGAAAAATGCATAAACTTGACAAAAGAAATGCAAACCAAATATGTCTTTTAAGTCCTTGTGAATGGGAATTGAAGAATGGGTGCACGTCCTTGAAAAGAATTCACTTGCGTGTTAGAGCTAAAAAATAAGCCAAACCCACATAAACAAACAATATTTAGCCGCCAGTGAATCAGACACACATTCAAACAAATATCTTCTCAATTAAGATGTGTGTTTGTTGACACTGATCGTGTTTGTGTAATGTGTGTGTGTGTGTGTGTGTGTGTGTGTGTGTATTGGACAAGCTTGCTTTTCAGCACAATCGGGAAAGGGATGCTTTGCCCATTAGTCGACGCTGCAGCTGCGGATGAGGGAGGATTTCAAATTTTAAATATCCTTTAGACGATACGCTGCAAATAAGGAAAATGGTGTCTCTGAATCGCTGCAATCTGTTGGGGACCAGTGCAGTGTTTACTATATCTATCGCCCAAAGTCAGCTGGGATATGCCCCAGCTCACCCCCGACCCTAAGGATGACAAGTGCTATAGAAAATGCATGGACGGCTTTTTCTGAAAAAAAAAAAATAAAAAAAAACTTTAGAGGACTATAATATTGGTGGATCAGCAAAGTACTGTACACCTGTATATGCTGTTTTAGCAATAGCATTGGTGCTAATGCCACTGTTTTCAGTGATGTATAGCCCTCGTACAAACTTTGCTGCACACTAAAATGACCAACAATAATTATTCACACTTCAATCTGTTCCAATTTTTAAAGACCATTTGTTCTAATTAAGGTTGTGTAGCTTATCCCATCTGACTTTGGCCGAGACACGGCGTCACCCTGGACTGGTCATCAGCTAATCACAACTTTATTTACACAACAAACCTACATAAATTCATTTGATGTAAGTATTTGTACTCGGTTTGAAAAAAGTGATACGGTGCGTCCCTACTTAAAACATTGCTACACTGTTACAGTACAATACAAACAAAATTGGACATCTACCAGCATCAAGGCAGGATTGTGTTGGATCCGAGGTTGCAATCTATTCTTAACTCCCTAACATTCCCTTCATGTTGTTATCTTTATCATTGTGCCTCCGTTGTTTGTTTAGTTCTCGTGGGAACCCCTGGTTGAGGTTGATGCTTGCTCATTGACTCTTAAGTTTGTGCCAAGTGGACTTAGGAGTGGACTTTAAGTCATTGTTAAAATATTGGGAGGAACTGGGGTTATGTTTGTCAAACAAGTTAAGGTTGGGACCACCAGTGTTGCAAGAACCTCAAGAGGCCTGAAGGTGTGAAATCCAGTCCTCAGAAAGAATAAACACAAGGGTTAACATGCCTAGCAATGCACGCAGTGCGCACATTATGAAGGAGCACAGACAAATATCAAGACTGACTGTCTGTCTTTATGTTTAATGTTTTGGTTTTTTTTTGGTATAGGTTTTTTTGTGAGAGTGGCCTCTTGGAAAACTCATTTCGGCCCTCTATATGTTCCACGTATAGAGGAGCGAGAATAAATGCTACCACACCATACCATACATGAGTTGAGAGGTAATAATTTCTCTGTGTAAATGTGAGTCCAACTTATTTGAAATGCTACTTTCTCATAAGATTTGTTTAATTTTTTATTTTTTTTTTGAAATCACAATTTCTTTTATTTCACCCTAAAATGTGGTCCTAGTTTGACGCTCTGGAACATGTTAAAGCAAAACCAGTGGCTCCAGGGGAGGATCTGTTAATGTAAGAGAATAAAGCAAAAAGTCTGCTAATCACCATAACTTTAAACTGCAGTGTGTGTAACAGAATACAATGTGTGCGTGCCATGCATGAGGAAACATGGTTTGAGAAAGACTTCTACTCTTGGCCTCTTGTACAATCTTGATAGTTGACAACTGACTTAAATTTAAGACACCAATATTTCTCCTCCCCCTTTTTACAGGTCGAGTGTCCTTAATCCCCTTACCCATTAGCTTTAGGTGGCTTCTTTCTCTGGTTTATAATCACTTCTTCTGTCACACCTAAAGCACTCACACTAATGACAGCCACTGTGGCTGTGGTCAAGGTGAGAGCATGACACAGTATAAACTTCAGCACTGTGATACCAGAGAAGGGATGAATAATTACCGAAGATGCTCTTTTCAAACGTACTTATTACATGCATACATTGTATAACACATTGCTCTCGTTTAAGAATGAGGAGTGGGAGCCCTTAAACCCTACAGCTGTGGAGAAAAAACCCTAATCATTTAAGGGTACAATGTCTCGTCACTAGGAGGGTACCTTCAACAGCTCATATTGCTTTTACACCCTAGAGCCTTGACATCTGACTTTGGCAGCTTGGAAGAGATACAAATAGCTATCCCATCATAGAATAACTAACCAGATACAATTCATCACAGTCATATGTAGTTGATTTGTCTCTTTTCTAGGGCCAAAATGTTTCCTAAGTTCCAAAAGTCAAGCGTCAAGAGTACAAAACCAGTTGCCCCAACTTTATAATACTTTGGTTATGTATACCACCTGCTAAATTGTGCTTTCTTTAAAATATGTATGTATTTTACCCAGGATTTAAACACAAACAAAAGAAGGCTCTGCAAAACTGTTCCCAGAGTCACTGTTATGATTACTCAGATTCACTAATGCAGCTCTTCAAGTGACTTGGTTTGATGGAAAACACTTGCGTGAAATCATCACTTTGTAACACATCAAACCGCACTCTGAAAATAATTGGGTTTTCTTTTTTCCCCCCATTAAAACTCTGTTTACATGGAAAACTAAGATGCATGCTAAAAAAAACAATTCTGTTTACTGCTCACTAGAGACAAACAGCAAAAAAAAAAACAAAAAAAACATTTAGACACATTGGAACATGGTTTCGTCTGAAACTCGAAAGCAACTGTCATAAATTGAATGCAAATGCTGAGAACTGCTGTTGTGAAGCCACAACCCACACAAAGATAACTAGAATAGAATGATTGTAGATTTACCATCATGTACTGTATACCACTGACTGGACATCCTCCAATTGATACTGCGTATGCACCATAAAAAAAACAAAACCAACAATAAGGTCTGTACAATGTAAACAGTGGAATGACTGAATCAGGTTAAAACAAATAAACAAGGAATACCATCTGCATCCATCCATCAATCCATCAGAATCAGAATCAGAATCAGAATCATCTTTATTTGCCAAGTATGTCCAAAACACACAAGGAATTTGTCTCCGTTTAGACTATTAAACTTTGCTTACAGCTTTCTGGTACTCTGAAAGAAAGTACTACTTTTTAATTATGAATGAGAAAAAAATTGCTGTTAACACAGCATACTGGCAATTAAAGTCTCATTCTATTTATAACCCTGTCAGCACAGTCATTTCATATCCACCTCCTTAAAAAATGCTGGATGGTAATCTGCAGCCATGCTGTTTCTACACTCTCATCAAATCATTGCGGACACTTTCAAACACGATCATGTGTTTATTTCAAAGACATTCCCCACCAAGGTATAATTTCATATTGCTTAGACATTGGATGCCCTCACTGACAGTTGTCTGTGCTGGGACGTTACTTAGGTAACATACACCATGTTTCCAAGTCGAGAGCATGATATTTGGAACGCGATGTGAAGTGGCTACCGTGGCAGCCTTGGCTTGGCTTGGGAAAGGAGGGAGGGGAGAGGCGAGCATCCCCTTCTTCTGATTGGTGGCCTCCGTATTTGGTCTAATCAGCTGCTGTAGCTCTGAGGGTCCGAACATAACTAGGATGGGCTATTGAGACACACTTAGACAAAGTCAGTGATAGACTGACGTTCGATGCAGTTGTAAGTCACATGCAACCGTTCATGAAAAAGTATAATGAGAGGTGGCAAAAGTACTCACAATCTGTATTTAAGTAAAAGTACGGATACTTGTATCAGAAAAGACAAAGTAGCGGTACTGATTGATCTCCTGTACTCAAGTAAAAGAAAGTACAGACTCACTTAAAGTAACAATTTTTACTGTCAAATACAAACGATACGAATTTTGATATCTAGGCAAAAAGAAAAAAAAACTGATGCATGTTGTTGTTTACGAACTAGCTAGAGTTGGCCCCCCTTCATTGCTATTGAAACAATGTGTTCCAATAAGTTTGCCAATGATGTAAAATGAGTACAAAGCCAGGAAAAACGGCTAATGATGAATAATAAAAAACAGTAGACCCACGGTAAAACAGACTAATAGGAGCGGGAGGCAGGGGGGGGGGGGGGGGGGGGGGGGGGGTGGGGTCGTCTGATATAGCCAATTGTCCATTACATTGAAGCTCTTTTTTTAAGGCCATATGCACCCATATTACTATACTTTTTGTAGCCTAAAGCGCCCATTACAGTACAAAGTTATTGTAAATATAAAACACACTGGTGTGCTTGGTCATGGTGACATTGTTGACGTACAGTACTCATCATAGGCGAGCCGCTCTCATGAGCCGCGAAGAATTAGTGTGCTTCCAAGTTCCAAATCCATTGCAAAGGCAAAAGGCTTGACAAAAAAGTTATTGTACCAAAAATAGCATGTAGCAACAACCCGAGTCCTCAGAACTGTGAGGTAGATGTGCTAACCAGTAATCCACCGTGCCGCTCTACAGTATGTATTTATCAGAAATAAATACATTTAAAACCAAGGCTGAAAGCTCATTTATGAAATTCATTGACAAAGACGAAAACCGACATTTTCACTGTATTATATACATATTAACACAATGAATGGATTGGTCGCCGGAGCACTGTATGCACCAAGTGCAGTGAGAAACTTGTACTGTATGTTTTTTGTTTTTTTTTTCTCTTCAGATTAGTCGGAAATGTTTTGAACGCTAGAAACTGGTGGTTTTTAAGATGGCACAAGACAACATTTTCACAACAAAAATTATTGTTGGCGCCAGCAACATCTAAAATGTTCTTAAATTTGGGCCAAGGATGGGGAATATCTCTGAATCCGTTGAGTCATTGTCATCAATGCACCCTGGTTCACATTCCTCCATGTTGCTGCTGTCCCTGTTTTCCCATCTCATAACACCCAAGATCTCAATGCCAAGAGCTTAATCGCGGTTGACTTAACTCATCATTCATAAAGATTGGGGGGAAAAAAGCCCATTTTGACAAAGAGTTTACGTAAAAAACTTTGGGTATCTGTTTTCAAATAAGTAAAATGTCATCAGAAATACTCGAGTACATCCATCCATCCAACCGTTCATCTTTCCATCCATCTATCCATCCATTTTCCATACCGCTTATCCTCACTAGGATCATGGTAGTGCTGGCGCCTATCTCAGCTGACTTTGGGTGAGAGGCGGGGTATACCCTGAACTGATTGCCAACCAATCGCAGGGCACATATAGACAAACAGCCATTCGCATTCACATTCACACAATTTGGAGTCTTCAATTAACCTACCGTGCATGTTTTTGGAATGTGGGAGGAAACCGGAGTACACGAAGAAAACCCACGCAGGAACGGGGAGAACATGCAAACTCCCCACAGGCTTGAACTGCGAGCAGATGTGCTAAACAGTCGCTTGCCATGGCGCCAAGTTAAATAGCTATACCTGCAAAATTGTACTTCAATACATGATTTCCTTCAGAATATATTTAATTTACATCAAGGTTCCTGCAGTTTGACACCTCTATGATGAGATCCAAACATGCAAACTCTCTCTGTGCACTAATGAATGCTCACACAGCTGGGAGCCGATGACAAAGAGGTATTCTCTAGTCACCCTTATTGACCGGCCACATCTCTATATCGGCAATTATAACCAGATGACTTTGCAAAGAGGTCGAACGGGAGCATGCAGGCAAGCAGCAGCGGAGCACAGCTGCACAGGGAGCAACCCAATAAGTGACCATTTAGCTCTTTTCACTCCACACGTGCTCATCTGAAACCTCATCCAAAGTCATCCCACCTCTGTTTACTATTTGATGTAATGGAATTCATTTCTTACACTCTAACCCTGCAAAAAGGGTCTTGCCAAACAACCAAAAACAAAAGACATCAGAATATCTGTTAGGTTGATCAGTGATAAAACGCATAACACCTCGAGGCACTGACCTGTCCCCAGCTGGGCCCAAATAGAAAAGATGGTTTAAAGCCACTCGGGCATGCAATCCAAAATCGTTTTCTCGTTCTCATTTGCCAGAACCAGAAGACCCGCGGGCATGTTCTCGGCATGACGGAATACAAAGGGTGTGAAAAGGCATGAAGTACACCACTGTGGCTATTAGTTCAGGAGACTTGCCCTCAGCTCCAAAATTTCAATATTTTCATTTGTATAATAAATCACAACTTATGGTTGAACTGAATCTACCCCCCCCCCCCCCCCCCCCCCCCGCCGCCCCCCCCACTCCCCTCCCACAGTGCAGCCTTTGTGTTCCTGGTCAAATAAATCAGAACAAACTTCTTTCCCCTCCAAAATGAACTATTCAGATATTTTCATCATGGAAAAGGCAATTTGAAATAGTGTTTTTTACGATAAATTAAGGGCCAATCCCAATTCCACCCCTTAGCCCTCGGTTTTGCGCATTCATAATAACAAAGGCGTGTTCCAATTCTCTGTAAGGCTTAGGGGTAGGGCTAGATACGATTAGACACCACTTCAAATCAAGTGTTGTCCGGACCTCGCTTAAAAGCGAAGTGAATGGTGCTCCACCCCTGCTGACTGATGAAGAGCTTGCCAACAAGATGGTGGAACGAACAAAGAAGGAAGTACATAAATGTATGTAGACATTATTAATGTCTGACATCATCTTCCTCTGTAATCAATCTCATGCGCATATTCAGATCAACCAATTAGAGGGGTAAACAGATTATTGAGCTGAATGAACCAGAAAAAGGCTATGCCATCGTCACTCAACGTGGTAAATCTAAAATCTGATTGGTTCAAAAAAGAAAACACCATTTCAACAGTGTATGTGTGTTTGACGCCTGCACTCGGGATTATAAAGGCCTTGGGCAGATTACATTTACCGTAATTTCTCGTGTATAATGTGCATGTTTTACCCCAAGAAATTGTCAAAAGTCAATAGTGCGCATTATACATAGGTATAGGAGAAAATTAAAAAGACTTTCACCTTTTATAAAAGTATCCCGCCATCTAGAGGTTATGAAAAAGCTGTACACTTTCATTCCACTATGCCACCGCCCCCTAGAGGTTATGAAGAAGTTGTACACTTTCATTCTAGTATGCCACCGAGAGGTTATGAAAAAGGTGGAGACTACACTTTCCTTCCAATATGACAGGTGTCCATATGACTGCTTATTGTGCTCATAAGTTTACATACCCAGGCAGAATTTGTGAAATTGCAAATAACAACAACCATCATTAATTTCTTTATGGTTATGTTTTGTTTAATGATAATGCTTTTCTGAAATGCTTGACAGTTGAATTTGAATCCCATTAAAATAAAATTAAATGCGTTTCGCCTGGTCCTGGGGAAAAGCAAACTCATGGATTGTAAAAAATGCATTATACACAGGTTGAAGGGTTTTCCAGAATTTTGGTCAACTTTGGGGGTGCGCATTATACATGGGTGCGCAGTATACACGAGAAATGACGGGACATGGCAACACACAGAAGCTTCAATCTTACTAGAAACCAAGACACAGGCTATTAAGCGAAGAAAAAATACTGTTGGAAATAAATTCATGTGTCTTATTATATAATTCATATTTAATATATATAAGTGCCAATGTTCACAGCATCAGCGAGTCCCTTTAACTCCTAAAATATACTAATGTGCAGAGTGCACAACTCTGTTCCTGGACTGAAGGTTGACTCTTTATGGTTCCATCTTCATCAGACTTAGCTATTGCTGTATCAAGGCACATTCATTGTATAAACTATTACTGGGACTTTGACACATGCACAGCCTGGTGTTTTTCAGGACTGTATTTTTGCATATATTGTAGCTTCCTGTATGTGTGTGTGACTGCTTAGGCGTGTAACACCGTCAGCATGTGACCTCCATTCCTCAGGCTGATGGAGACCATAAATCTGCCGTTGTACTCCGAAACAAGTGACCTCCGACCCTCCCAAGGGAACACACATTTTCTTTGCAGAATCAGTTCACATTAAGTCAAGAAGGGATTTGAAACACAAAAATGTTTTCAATTCATCTCGGGATCTCGCTCTGTGGTTTGTGCTATTACAATACAGTTCTTGACTTTAACTGCCCATACCTCTACTTCTGACCTGAAGCGCTGATAATACTCCGAGAGGGATTCTTGTGTTGCCGTCACGTCTTCCTGTCTGGCTCAACACTTCCAATGGCTCACGTTCCCTCTCACGCATCTGTTGCTCTTTCAGCCACCTCTGCTCTCACTCGGTGTCACATTTTAGGCAGCCAGCACTTGTCCTTTGGTATGCTTGACTTCCAACAGCACCACTTGTCAGGGTTTCTGATTTCATTGTACCTTTAAGCATGCTTGCCCCTCCACATCAACCCACCTCAGCTTGTGACACACTAAAAACAAACCATATATGCATCTGCCATGTTCAACTTGTTAGGGAGACATCCTATTGTAATGTAACTCCCGCTCTGACCGTTAAAAACAGGTTTTCTCATCACTGCAATAAAACTTGCGGCTATTACTTGCTGTGTGTGCATGTATGTTGGGAGTTGTCTAGAAATTTGCATTAAAGGGAATGCTGTGAACATTGGCACTTATTCCATAGTACTGGACTTAAAAAACATTTGTCTGCAGAAGGAATTCCCCCCAAAAAACTCGTTTTCTGATGGTTTTTAACAGATCTTGGCCCACCCACATTTCTGTTGAAAACCTACTTGAGCTGTGTTACTGACTTACGTACATATAGAGCAGTATAATGCATTAATATGAAATTGTATACCTGTATTAAAAAAAATAGACTGCACTGTGACCTGGCAGTTAGCTCATCTGCCTCGGTGTCAAGAGTTTGTGGGTTCGGATCTCGGCTCTGGCTTTTATCGAGTTTGCAAGTTTATTTTCCTGGTTAATCTGGCTTCCTCCCACATTGAAAAGAAACAATGTTAGATTAATTGACAACTATAAATTGTCCATACGTGTAAATGTGGTTGTTTGTTTACACAGTATGTACCCTGGCTTGACTGATGACCATCAGTCCAGGGTGTACTCCACCTCTCACCCCATGTCAGCTGGAATAGTCTCCAGCTCATCCTAATGAGGACAAGTGCTATTGAAAAGGGATAGATATTTAAAAAATAACTGTACTTGTTAAATTGAGAATAATAGATAGTGATTCCCAACCAGGGTGCTGTGGCACACCACAGTAGTGTGCTGTGAGAGATCATCAGGGGTGCTGTGATAAATGATCCTATTTCACTTAATTTTCCTGAAATTTAGGATTTATTAATTACTAATATATCTGTTCATCTTCCAGTGATGTATAGTGATAGGCAGAACAATTACATGCGCTTCTATTAGATGGCAGAAGGAACAATAAATCTGTTGCCATTCATACAACTAGGCTTTACACGATCAGGGTTTTTGGGGCCGATCACAGATAACCAATCAGTTTAAAAAAACGATAACCGATCACCGATCCGATCACAAGATGGAGCAATGTGTCCATTTACATGAATTGTTCATTTATTGTATATACTTGTGTACTTTATGACTTGTTCATTTATTGTATATACTTGTGTACTGTATACTGAGTACTGTATCCACCCATCCATTTTCTGTACCACTTATCCTCACTAGGGTCGCGGGCGTGCTCAAGCCCATCCCATCCATCCATTTTCTGAGCCGCTTATCCTCACAAGGGTCGCGGGAGTGCTGGAGCCTATCCCAGCTATCATTGGGCAGGAGGCGGGGTACACCCTGAACTGGTTGCTAGCCAATCACAGGGAGCCCATCCCAGCTCAAAATTATTCTCTAGCATTTTAGACAAAATTTAAAACATCAATGACCTACGGGGGGCATTCAAGGATTGGCCACTGACATACGTTTACGTCAACATTACAACATGACAGAAATAATGGATTACTTTATTGCAATTAAATTACTTAAATAAATACTGTTAATGACATGCTTACTCAAACTTGTCCACAGTTTGCGTACGTAAACTCGCTTTTGGAATTATATGAAACGCCGACGCGGAGTTAAATGTCTTGTGCGGAACCGATCGATGATGTCATTGATCGGATCGGCGAATTATGACATGAAAGCCGATCAGCCCATCAGCATAAAATGCTAATTATCGGCTGATACCGATAACACCGATCAGATCGGCGTAAAGTCTACATACAACAGAATAAGTCATGGTTTTCTGCGGGTATGTCAGTTCTATGGTCAATTAAACAGGCCCAGATTTCACTCGCAAGTAAATTGAAACGAAAATCATCATTATTTCAGTATTGATACTTAGTGACATTTTTATTCAGTGATGTCCTGTGAGATTTCTTTTTAATGTAGTAGTGGTTAGCAAACAGTAGTCTATAGATAAAATGCAGGGTGGAACCAATCAAGTCCCAAATAAGATACCATAATTTCTCGTGTATAATCCGCGCCCATGTATAATCCGCAGCCCCAAAATTTACCTCAAAATTCTGGAAAAACCGTCTACCTAGGTACAATCCATTTTTACAATGCATGATTTTGCTCCTACCCATATGATCAAAACATGATCTGTATTTTGTTAGTTTTTTCAAATAATTATTCTGAAGCACTTTATTTGAACACGTAATACTTTTATTTATTTGCTCTTATTTTGAATTTCACAGTTTTATTTTGTAAATGAGAAAACACACAGTTGTGCTCATATGTTTGATAAGCAAGGCAGAATTTGTAAGGTGTACAATTCTTTAAACAAAACATGAAGAGCCAGGCGAAACACATTTAATTAAATTTTAATGGGATTCAAATTAAACTGTCAAGCATTTCAGAAATGTGTCCATTTACATGAATTGTTCATTTATTGTATATACTTGTGTACTTTATGACTTGTTCATTTATTGTATATACTTGTGTACTGTATACTGAGTACTGTATCCATCCATCCATTTTCTGTACCACTTATCCTCACTAGGGTCGCGGGCGTGCTCAAGCCCATCCCATCCATCCATTTTCTGAGCCGCTTATCCTCACAAGGGTCGCGGGAGTGCTGGAGCCTATCCCAGCTATCATTGGGCAGGAGGCGGGGTACACCCTGAACTGGTTGCTAGCCAATCACAGGGAGCCCATCCCAGCTCAAAATTATTCTCTAGCATTTTAGACAAAATTTAAAACATCAATGACCTACGGGGGGCATTCAAGGATTGGCCACTGACATACGTTTACGTCAACATTACAACATGACAGAAATAATGGATTACTTTATTGCAATTAAATTACTTAAATAAATACTGTTAATGACATGCTTACTCAAACTTGTCCACAGTTTGCGTACGTAAACTCGCTTTTGGAATTATATGAAACGCCGACGCGGAGTTAAATGTCTTGTGCGGAACCGATCGATGATGTCATTGATCGGATCGGCGAATTATGACATGAAAGCCGATCAGCCCATCAGCATAAAATGCTAATTATCGGCTGATACCGATAACACCGATCAGATCGGCGTAAAGTCTACATACAACAGAATAAGTCATGGTTTTCTGCGGGTATGTCAGTTCTATGGTCAATTAAACAGGCCCAGCATTCAGAAAAGCATTATCATCAAACAAAACATAACCATAAAGAAATTAATGATATTTGTTGTTCAGTCATCAGTCGTATTTAATAAAACAATATTTCACAAATTCTGCCAGGGTATGTAAACTTATGAGCACAACTGTACATATTATGCAGTCATACATACCCCTGTTATATTGGAATGAAAGTGTACACCTTTTTCATAACCTCTAGGTGGCGGTGGTGTATTAGAATGAAAGTGTACACCTCTCTCATAACCTCTAGGTGGCGGTGGGATATTGGAATGAAGGTGTACAACTTTTTCATAATCTCTAGATGGCGGCATACATTTATAAAATGGCAAAGTTTTTTTTATTTCCCCCTCTACCGATGTAGAATGTGCACCATTGACTTTTGACATTTTTTTGGGGGGAAAATGTGGATTATACACGAGAAATTACGGCAATAATAATAGTCGGCCGGCAACTCATTTATAATACGGATAGGTGCTGTTGCTTTGGTTAGCAACAAGGTTCAAATTGGCTCTGGGGAATAAGAGTAAGGCTTCAATTTGGGGGGAGGTGCTTATTTATTTCAAGTTTGATTAATGGAGACACGGTCAATTAGGGCAAAAAAACAAACAAAAATAAAATAAATATTACATCAATATAAAATTGTAGTGGATGGCTCTCTAAAATCTAAATGGAAAGGAACCCACATTCCTAAGGCATTGACCTTTTACTGTTATATGAACATATGATGATGGGAAGAGTCATGAAAACAAGAAATCTAGTTGTAGCCCAAGACTTTCGGACTATGTTGCATATGGTAAAATCAACTGATCTAGCATAAGTTCAATCATAAATATTCTGGCTGTGGTACAAGCACACAACTCTAAACAATGTTGATTTCATATCACCAACACAAGAGGAGGTGTCTGGGCTGGTCTATCATTATTGAAGTCGCCGCCATATTAGGTTTTCATCCTTACAACCCATGAAGCAAGCATTAACAATATGTTTGGTGTATTAGCATGAAGGAACTGTCTGACAAGCCGTCATCGCTATCCAGGGAGACTTTACACACATCTGGTGCACATAGACAAGCCACACTCGTGAGGAACCTCTGCCCATGTTAACCTCAAATAGGAAGACCTATAAAAACCTTCTAAATGGAACATCTGTGCTATTTGAAAACGGATGCTATACATTATACAAGCCCGGATAGGTCATTAGGGTCAAACACTTTTAACACTTATTTTAGCAAAGCATTCACTACCCCTATCATCATCCGTGCTAACACTGTAACACAATAGACAATGCTTGAATGTCTTGGAACGAATCAAGGAAAGTGGCTTGGCCCTCATGTGCAGTGTGCCAAGACTAAACACATGGAGCGGTGCATTAGGCCTCATGCAGACTGTGTGTGTGTTTGAACTGCTGCCACAAGACATCACAACAAACACTCTCATTGGAGACTGGCACTGGCGTGTTATGGTAGGAATGGATATTGCAAAAAATGACTACTTCCTCTCCCTTTGGGTCCTTAATAACATTATTAGATGACAGATATCAAAATATTATGGAGAGCTGGTAACAGTATTTGGACATACAGCGATGCAAATAAAAAGAAGCCTAAGAGAGAGGAGGGGTGTGGAACTCTAAGGGATAAGAGCTTGAATCGAATTTGCTGCAGCATTCTCATTAGCTGCCCAATTTAGACACAAAATGTTTTTTTCTCTGCTATGTGAGTGCTCGGCTCTCATGCCATGGTTGGAGAAATAAACACAGAGGACATGCTGAGTATAATTCACCAATACATAAATATTTCAGTGAGGGAGACACAATTGCTTCCATGTGTCAATACACAGTCGACCACCAACTCTTTAAGCATCCAAGAGTCCATGTTGCACAGCACTAGGGCCTGATTTAACAAAGGTTTGTGCTAGCAAAAATGGGTGCAAACTTGATTGCATAAGCAAATATATGTGGAAACTGCAAAATGGGCACTATTGCCGCGCAGTTCATTTCGCGTGCTCTGGGAAGAGTACCGTATATGCAAATAGATAAATTTAGCATGTGTAATGTGATTTATCAAACTTGAGCTTGAGATGAAGTGCGATGGCTGATTTTGCAGCTTTAAGCAGAGCATATGAAAGGCAGGGGCAGAGCTGTGTCAGCACAGCACAGGCAGAATGAGAGGCGGCGCTCTCTAAACATTTTTGAAATACCAGAAACAAAAATTATCTGTACATATTGTCTATTGAGCAATGCAATTTTGAAGCTTCTGAATGATCTAAGGGCTGACTTGGAGCCAGTCACAAGAAGGAGTCATGCTGTATCACCTTTGACTAAACTCCTTTCAACTCTGCATTTCCTTGCATCTGAATCAGTTCTGCGGATGGTGAATATTTGTGCTGGCCGTTCCCAGAGCAGTTTTTCAGTTGTGCTGTCGCAGGTTTCAATCCCATTGTTACACAGGATGGGCAGACACATGCAATTCACACAAACTCAGGGTGAGTTTAAAGAGAACGAAGAAGAAGAAGAAAAAAAAGATTTTATGTGGTTGCTAGCGAAACCAAAATTATTGGAGTGTTAGATTTCCTCTCTCTAACAGTTTGCTTGTCTTTCACATCCAATTCCATCACCAGGATCAGAGCTACCTAAAGCGCAAAACGCTCTTTTAAATATGGTGGCCTACTGGTCTTCACCATTTTTACACCTGTTGTCAAGAATGTGTTCAGTCTGTTCACAATTTAGCACTACAGTATGGGATCTTTGTAAAAGATTACAATCTTCGTAAGATCCCACACATCACATCTACGAACAGCGTGTGCACTCAGTTAGAGTCAACACGCAATTTAGCGCCCGCGATTTTGGATCCCCACAACTTTTCAACATTCAAGTGGTGCATTGACAGCAACATGGATGCAACTTGAACACAAATTGTAGCTGGCGTGTGAGCTGCACCAGGAGACCTCACACAACATGGCAACGCAAAAACAACACACATACAGTAACTATTGTATTCCAAACAATTTAGTCCTGAGAGTCTATTATTTTCCCTTCTCTTCAGTTGTTCCCTGCAGTCGGAAATGTCTTGTTTCCTTAATGGTTTCCTGTAAAGTTCCCAAAGTCCCCAGTGTATGTTCAGCCATCCTAAAGGGGCACCTCCTCTGAGCGTCCAAATTGGTGTACAGCAGTGTAATCAAGACATGCACTGCTGAGCCTCTAGATATTCTAAAACACAGACCTGATCCAGGATTTAAAGGACTTGAGGTCAAAGTGGTGGTTATATTGAAGGAGAACCACTTGCATGACTCCGTCACATCATCGTGCAAATGCTCGGAGTTAGGCACTTTCAGGAAGCATAATATGTATTTAAAAATAAGCTGTCAAGAGCTTGTTTAACGTCAAGCTACTTACGAGGACGCTCAACAGGTTCTCCCAGGCTTCCAAGGAGGAAGAGGAAGACATTAATTTTGTTTGCCTTGAGACTGTGTTTGTGTGTGCGTTTCCTATCATTCCAGGCACTCATTAACAAGAAGAGACCTCCGTTCTCAGTCACCTCTGTGGGACCTTGTGTAATCACCAAGCATCAGATCCTGAGGGCAGGAGGAGGCCCTTCTGCTCCACCTAAGTGTCGAGCGGCCGTCGTACTACATTCAAGCTCCGCCTCTGGGGCTCTAGTCACAATGGCACTGACTGTTAGCAGTATAATGAATGCCTATTAAATGGCAGAGAATGAAGGAAAGGCATTAGGTAATATAGGGATTATTAGGCTGGGTTATTAGCAGTCATCCATGCTGCTTTGGTTCAGTGAGCCAGCACAGCTGTTAGGAAACATATGGCTTGGGATAACGTTAATGTAAGACCAGGCTGACTACACAAAGAACAAATGCAAAGGAGGGGCACCAGTCATTTCCCCTTGTTTATAAATTTGTTAGTGGTGCATGTATACCACGCAAAATATAAAATTAGCTCGTAAAAAATAAAGCACCCACACTAGCTGAAACACTAGGTATGCCCGGATTACAAAGGTAATCCTGTTTCGATGTACATGAAACTAAACAAAAATTGCAGTACAACTAGAACAAATTATCCCAAAGTTTGGGGAGCGGTGAGGCAAAAGGTCCAAAGATGACGTTTGAACAATATTTTGTTGTCCTAACAACATTTTGCTTAATTTATCAGTGATAAATGTATTGAACATGAAATCCAGGTGTACACAGGAGGTGGTTGTCTATGAAAGTGTACAGTTTGGACTGCTAATCCAAATTAGGAGCCAATGAGTCTCTATGGCCTCTATGGGCAAACACAATCTCTTCCATGGGTGTCTGTCTGATTTTGTTTACCATGGGAAACCGTCTATCCATCCAATTTCTATAGTGCTTGTCCTCATTTGGGTCACAGGTGAGCTGAAGTCTATCCCAACAGACTTTGGGAGAGAGGCGGGGTACACCCTGGACTGGTCACCAGCAAATTCCAGATAGAAATAGAATCTATTTCAGGTTCAAACTGCCACTATCATAAAACCATTATTAGGTATACAGGTAAATAAGTCACATTTTAATATAATCTGCAGTCCCAAAGGTGTAAAAATAGGTTGTAGTTTCAGCAGTTGGTGTAGTCTTTAATGATGAAGGCATAACGTGAAGTTGAGCCAGACCACACATTTGTTTTCATGCAAGTGTCAAATAAGTTAACCACTACATTACAATTGATAAAAACTGATGTGTTGTGTATGCGAGTCTGCTTGCTTCACATAACCTCTGGTGTTAGTCATCCCTTGGTATGGCTGCTACTTCCCCCCCCCCCAAATAAGTGTTGCAAAAAGCCAAAGAAAAAGTAAAAGGTGCAGAGTCAACCTTTTGATTATCGTTGAACTTAAGTCTCTCAAAGTATGATAGTGGTTTTGAATTGTTTTATGCAACTTTAGAGTCATTCTTGAAAATGTTGGTCTGATTTTGATTTGTACACTTCTCTCATAGCTAAACAAGGCAGTCAAGACAGAAACTACAATTACTGAAAATTGTTGTTCCCATTTCCTCTTTTGAAAGAAGTTGCTTTTATGTTTATTTATTGATATATTATGGACATGAAGAAGCATAGTTTCAATGTCCCAGCTGCATCTTCTGTGTGTTCAGGCACTTGTTGATGGATTCTCTCATTATGACTCTGAAGGCTTCACAGTTACACTCGTCATCAGCGTTGCCCTGTGCAGCTGCACCATCAGCCAGGTGGCTTCACTCTTTTTCCTCACGCTTAACTACATGTTGACCTCACGATCCTTGACATTTACATCTAACTGAGAAAAGTAAATAATAATTCAATTTAATGTGGTAAATCGTTTTTGTTTCTCACGTTGCTGCAAAGCTTTTCTACAATAACAAACGTGATTATGTTAAGGATATAGCAAAAAAGAAAAAATGTATATTCTCCCTGCATTTCTTTTACGTTTAGTCACTGATTTCCTTCTATATACAGCAATATCGTGGTTTATCTTTCCTGCCCCTGCTATATGGTAGAGTTTTCGGTGAGAGGTTTTTATGGTTACAGTATGCAGGCTACTTTGAATTTATGGTTGTATGCCTTAAATGTAGTCCCACATTGTGCTGCAACATGCCAGGTAGCACTGATCTCTACTGGATGGAGACGCAGAGTAATCAAGAGCAAGAAAGAAGAGGCAGAGAAGGTCCCCTACTATGCTGCAGTAGTAGTTGTCGTTCCCACAGAATATATGCCTGTGAGTATATGCCTGTGTGTTGTATGCTCTGTTCGTAAGGTTCTCCGTGTGTGTTAAAGTTGCAATTGTTTGAAGGTTTATTGTCACGGCTACACTTATTTGTGTTAGCCTGTGTCAGCATTTCACAATATTTTCTAGTATTAAGCTAGCGGACTTTTGTTGCACAAAACTATATGGTGGGGTCGAACTTCTTGGTGTTTAAAATATGCAATGTTCACTTCTCTTTTGTTTTATGGGTAAGTTTTACAGTAGATTTCAACTGGTAGTGACAAAAGCTCACTTTGCCTCTTAATTTGTTGAATTGTTTCCTCAAAGTGATGTTATACCATAGTCTTCCATTTCTTGACAGAAACAGAGTGAGAATCGGTGTTTATAGAGTGTAAGAGGAGTAAAAAAAAAAGGGGTGAGTTGAGTTGTGGAATAGTGGATAGAAGAGGGTCTCTTCTTTGCTCCCAGCTTGAACCACTCAGAACACCCGACTGAGGCTTTTCCGTGTATGAGTTGGCATGTTCTACCCACGTCTTGTTGCTTTTCTCTCCATGGTCCGGTTTTCCCCACAGACAAAACATTTACAGCCAGTTCCCTTGACGAAGGTGCTGCACACAGCTCCCTCAGCAATGGGTTAAACACAGAGAACAAACTCGACCGCGACAAAGTAATGTACCTTTACCTTTAGTATTCTTCTTTCATTTGCAAAATCCAGATTCTCTCAGCTCATTTGAGTATAACTACTTTGAAGTGTTTACAGCATCTTACGGTACAATATGACTCACCGCTGTGAGACCTGTACCTGCTTCGGTTCAATGAACTACTCTCGGGTTCACATGCGCTCCATCACACGCGCACACACATGCATCCACCCGAATCTCCTAATTGCACACACACTAACATGCACACTACTTCCACTGAGGTGTCCTGCAATGTATCATATACGGAAGTGTGTGTGTGTGTGTGTGTGTGAGATGAAGCAAAGACATGCATATCCGAAGTGAATATCTCAGGTAACCACAGTATGATGTTCTTCAGCTGTGGTCTGCCACAAGATCAAGTTGTCTAAGCATACAATTCCTCTCTTGCTTGACCCACACTTTGGATTGGACCTCTGTTGGTGAGTGTTGTGAAGGCTCTCCTCTATGCTACAGCAATGCGTGTGATAACACAAACGACGTAGCCACGAGGAGAAATTGTTTCCTTTCATTCAACAGTGTGTTCTGAAGATCTAGATAGTGTCAACACTGTGCAGAACAGAGGCAGCCTTTGATTCGAGAACACGTGTGTTTGCCATATTTATACATTTGTGAGGACTTTCATTTTCACGGTAGTGAGGAAATGCATTTATTGCATCATTTTCCACTTAGGGCTGCATTGGATAGGCATCTCTATAACAGTGATCTGTGCTTTGTTTATATTACAAATGTATGTGCTTCTAAATGTTTCTTTCCCCTTTTCTTGGCATGCAATACATGTAATGGAATTCCGTCCATATGCATTATACTAAATGGATAATAATGTGAGAGAAAACTCAGAGAGCACATTAATGCAGTTAGGAATAATCTGCCTTTATGGTGAGCTTATTTGTAGGCTGGTTAAACTGAAATCACCAATTTCCCCACTGTGTACAGCAACTAAAATAATTCTAATTGAGCAATGGATAATTGATATGTCTCATGGCATACATTCTGGTCATTTGTTACTATATGTTTTCATTTCAGTTTGATAAAGTGAGCAGGAATACAAAAGTACTACAAAACTGTTTTTTGGGGGGCAAAAATGAACATCAAATTTGAGAAAAAAAATTGGCAACACCCGCTCAAGTTTCTTTTTCTTTGACTAAGTGTAATTGTAAGTGTAAAGTAATACGCACCTCTTCATGGCTTATGTGATAAAAAGTTGACGTAAAAATTCAACAAGAACTTTAGCCTGAATGTGAGGAAAATGTTGAAAGCAATAATCATCCCTATGAAGTTTTCCTGTACGAAGGGTATCTTATTTTTATAAGCAGTTAAGTATGTTTTTGCTGCTGATGATCCAAGTCACTTGATTGAATATCAAGCAAAGTGTCCATTACATGGTGAAAACACCATCTACAACCCCAATTCCAATGAAGTTGGGACGTTGCGTTAAACATAAATAAAAATAGAATACAATGATTTGCAAATCATTTAATTGAATACACTACAAAGACAAGATATTTAATGTTCAAACTGACAAACTTTATTGTTTTTAGCAAATCATTAACTTGGAATTTTATGGCTGCAACACATTCCAAAAAAGCTGGGACAGGGTCATGTTTAGCACTGTGTTACATCACCTTTTCTTTTAACAACATTCAATAAGCGTTTGGGAACTGAGGACACTAATTGTTGAAGCTTTGTAGGCGGAATTCTTTCCCATTCTTGCTTGATGTGCAGCTTCAGCTGTTCAACAGTCCGGGGTCTGTTGTCGTATTTTACGCTTCATAATGCGCCACACATTTTCAATGGGAGACAGGTCTGGACTGCAGGCAGGCCAGTCAAGTACGCGCACTTTTTTACTACGAAGCCACGCTGTAGTGACACGTGCAGAATGTGGTTTGGCCTTGTCTTGCTGAAATAAGCAGGGGCGTCAATGAAAAAGACGTTGCTTGGATGGCAGCATATGTTTCTCCAAAACCTGTATATACCTTTCAGTATTAATGGTGCCTTCACAGATGTGTAAGTTACCCATGCCATTGCCACTAACACAGCCCCATACCATCACAGATGCTGGCTTCTGAACTTTGCGTCCACAGCAGTCCGGATGGTTCTTTTCCTCTTTGGCCCGGAGGACACGACGTCCACAATTTCCCAAAACAATTTGAAATGTGGACTTCTCGGACCACAGAACACTTTTCCACTTTGCATCAGTCCATCTTAAATGAGCTCGGGCCCAGAGAAGCCGGCGGTTTTTCTGGGTGTTGTTGATAAATGGCTTTTGCTTTGCATAGTAGAGTTTCAAGTTGCACTGACGGATGTAGCGCCGAACTGTATTTACTGACGTTGGTTTTCTGAAGTGTTCCTGAGCCCATGTGGTGATATCCTTTACATATTGATGTCGGTTTTTGATGCAGTGCCGCCTGAGGGAATCGAAGGTCACAGGCATTCAATGTTGGTTTTCGGCCTTGCCGCTTACACGCAGTGATTTCTCCAGATTCTCTGAACCTTTTGATGATATTATGGAGTGTAGATGCAATTATACATTGAGGAACATTGTCCTTAAACTGTTCAACTATTTTCTCACGCACTTGTTCAAAGAGGTGAACCTCACCCCATCTTTGCTTGTGAATGACTGAGCAATTCAGGGAAGCTCCTTTTATACCCAATCATGGCACCCACCTGTTCCCAATTAGCCTGTTCACCTGTGGGATGTTCCAAACAGGTGTTTTTTTGCCACCTGTCCCAGCTTTTTTGGAACGTGTTGCAGCTAAAAAATTCTAAGCTAATGATTATTTGCTAAAAACAATAAAGTTTATCAGTTTGAACATTAAAAATGTTGTCTTTATAGTGTATTCAATTAAATATAGGTTGAACATGATTTGCAAATCATCATATTCTGTTTTTATTTATGTTTAACACAACGTCCCAACTTCATTGGAATCGGGGTTGTACTAAATTGTACTCTGCATTGGTGTGCAGACGGTGCATGTGGTAGCTGGTCTCGGGTGAAGGTCAGACCTTGAGTGAGCAGAGACCAATAACTTGACAGCCAAGGGCCCACTAAAGCTTTGGAAGAGGAACATCACTTCCTTTCCCACTCGGTGTCTCTCTGTATCCCTCTAGTGGAGGTCTGTGACAGAACATGGAGTGCTGACAGGAGAAGATATGGACAGGACCAAAATTCATGGACCTAACTCAAGACAGACCAAAAGGTTCACATACATCATTCCTAGCTAGCGCACCTTAGCAAGTATCGCATTGAGAATAGAGGATTATGGGTAAAACCTGACCTAAATCCTCCAACTCTCTTCAAGTCATCTTGTGTCTAGATGTGCTTGTTCTAAACTACACTGATGCTCGATGTGGCCTTTGTTTGTTTGCAGTCATTTAGGGGAAGGGAATGATGAAGTGAGTTTACAAAAGTTTACCAAATAGTTTCAATCTGCAGCTGATGTTAGCAACACACGATGAACTTTGGAACCAGAATGCATCTAAACACTGGAATAGGGATTCTAGTGCTTTCACCCCACTGCACCCACATCTGATTACTTCAAAGTGTAATGGCTTCTGTATGTTTGTAGCTTTACAACATGAATACACATTGGTAAAATGTATAGACTTTTGATGGTGGGGACCATTGTTGTTATATTATTATTATCGTTCATCCATCCATCCATCCATTTTCTTCCGCTTATCCAATGTCGGGTCACGGGGGCAGTAGCTTTAGCAGGTATGCCCAGAATTCCCTCTCCCCAGCCCCTTCATCCAGCTCTTCCGGGGGGGCATCCCGAGGAGTTCCGAGGCCAGCCGGGAGATATAGTCTCTCCAGCGTGTCCTGGGTCGTCCCCAGGGTCTCCTCCCGGGGGATGTGCCCGGAACACCTCACCAGGTAGGCGTCCAGGAGGCATCCTAATCAGATGCCCGAGCCACCTCATCTGGCTCCTCTCAATGTGGAGGAGTAGCAGCTCGTGACCAAAGGTGAGGGTAGGAACATAGATCAACCGGTAAATTGAGAGTTTCGGCTTAGCTCCTTCTTCACCACAACGGACTGATACAAAGTCCGCATCCCTGCAGATGCTGCCCCCATCCACCTGTCTATCTCTCGTTCCATTCTTCCCCCACTCGTGAACAAGATCCCAAGATACTTGAACTCCTCCACTTGGGGCACGAGCTCATCCCCAATCCAGAGAGGGCATGCCATCCTTTCCCGACTGAGGACCATGGTCTCAGATTTGGAGGTGGTGATTCTCATCCCAGCTGCTTCACACTTGGCTGTGAACCGCTCCAGTGAGAGTTGGAGATCACGGCTTGATGAAGCCAACAGAACCACATCATCTGCAAAAAAGCAGAGTTGCAATACTGAGGCCACCAAACTGCACCCCCTCTATGCCTCGGCTGCGCCTAGAAATTCTGCCCATAAAAGTAATGAACAGAATCGGCGACAAAGGGCAGCCTTGGCGGAGTCCAACCCTCACCGGAAACGAGTCAGCCTTACTGCCGGCAATGCGGACCAAACTCTGACACCAGTCGTACAGGGACCGAACAGCCCGTGTCAGGGGGTTCGGTACCCCATACTCCCGAAGCACTCCCCCCCCCCCCACACACACATGTAGACTGGTTGGGTGAACCTCCAATAGACCTTACCAGGGAGTTTGAGGAGTTTGATCCCCCTGTAGTTGGAACACACCCTCCTGATTTTAGCAAATGGGTGCAATATAAAGAGTGAAAAATTTAAGGGGGTCTGAATACTTTCCATACCAACTGTAAATGTTCATGGTCCTGTGAACACACATTCCTTCTTATATATATATATATATATATATATATATATATATATATATATACACACACACACACACACATACACCCACCCACACACATATTTGAGTTGCGAGTTATGTGTAAACTGAATAATATTTAAATCAAATCATAGATTCCCACGCAACCAAAAACACCACCAGTTTGGGCTGCTCCAATTTTTTGACAACCTATATCATTTTTAGCATTAGCACTATTTGTGTAACTTCTTTCCAGTGGAAGTCCCATACGACAGAAAGGACTGCAGAGTTAAAAGTGGGCCGACATGCTGGTTCTGATTAGCTTGTTTGCTTTCTATGCACCCGAGACACGGAAGTTCCCCTGCAAGGGCTCAGTGTCAACAGGCCACCCTTCTCTGGTTTGCAACAAAGTCTGCCATGGTGTTGGAAATACAGTTTCAGGCAGGTATGAAAAAACATATGCAAACAAGACAGAGGGACACAAGTGTGGACTCTATTACCGCCCTACTGTTGTGTCTCTTCTACCAGACAAGGTTAAAACCCCGACTAATGTTGGAATCTGGTAAAACATGCCACAAAAGAGCCACAAATAACCACTAATAGAACTACCCATTATCCTTACCACTGGAATGTGCATCTAATGCACAGCGACCAGAGCCAGACCCAGTTAACATACTTGTGGTGGTGAACGGTTTAAAGCTGTTGGGAGTGTGTATTTGTGTGTGGTTTTTTTTGGTTACAAGAGCTATGGCTGGGAACAAATGATGGGAAGAGTATTTGGAGAAAGATGACGTGAAGGCTAATTGCTACATGTATCACGAGCTAATCAGAAAGCTGATGTAACTTTATTGGCGCTCTCTTGCTAAATAAATAAATTATATACACATATATATATATATATATATACATACTTATATATATTCTCATTCATTCATCTTCCGTTCCGCTTATCTTCACAAGGGTCACGGGCGTGCTGGAGCCTATCCCAGCTATCTTTGGGCGAGAGGTGGGGTAAATGGTAAATGGACTGCACTTATATAGCACTTTATCTACATCATCACACCGCGCAAAGTGCTTTACAAAGCCTCACATTCACCCACTCACACACACACACACACCAATGGGTGACTGCTGCTATGCAAGGCGCTGCCAGGCCCACTGGGAGCAAATTTGGGTTCAGTGTCTTGCCCAAGGACACTTCAACATGCGGACAATCATAAATAAATAATCATAGATTTGAACTGGTGCCAGCAACTGAGCCACAGCCACCAACCCTGAAGTGGTGGGCAGCCAATCACAGGTCACATATAAACAAACAACCACATTCACACCTGCGGGCCATTTAGAGTCTTCAATAAACCTACCATGCATGTTTTTGGGACGTGGGAGGAAACCGGAGTACCCGGTAAAAACCCACGCAGGCAGGAGGAGAACATGCAAACTCCACACAGGCGAGGCCGGATTTGAACCCGGGTCCTCAGAACTGTGAGACAGATGTGGTACCCATATCTATGTGTGTGCGTGTGTGTGCATTACACGCACACACAAAATGGTAAAAACCATAGACTAGCAAATGGAAATTTGCCTAGACACTATATGGTAATTATAAACTGCTACATTAACACAGATGGAGCAGCAACACAGAAAAATAGAGCATACAACAATATTCACGGGCAAATATTCTTTTTGCTCTGTGGGAACACTGATTTACTTTTACTGGAGCTTAGTTGGACACGGGGACGTCCTCTACTTCTTCTTCTTCCTCTTAATGAAATGCTGCTTCTGTTCCAGCAGACCTGAGTGATGCCTGGCATTTTGCGGCTCAACGTTGTATTACACTGACGGCGCACGACTCTAAATTTAGACTTTTCTGTATACTGTAAAATCCCATAAAAATGATTGCTTAAAAATCGGCCATATAGTGGGGTCGCTAACAATGAAATGTGATACAGCGGGTGTTCACTGTTGTGGCACTTCAAGTCTTATAAATGAGCAGTAAAGGTTAAAATAGTCTACAAAAATAAAGGCTAAAGACTGCAGCTGCATCAGGGCTCCATCCTCCATGGACAGTGATAAAGGTGATAAATACTCCTCGGAAGCTGTTCTCTTTGAATAAACAGCTCCACAAGGTGGTCAGACAACATACTGCTTCGAGCCTTATCAACAAACCCGACTAACCAATCGCAGACAGGCCTGGGATACATCATAATCGTCGTTTTGTTGCATCCTTACACTTCCAACATCCTGGCATCATCTCGCATTCTGCTCATCGTGTTCTCATGCGATCTTGCCCATGCCGGTCCCACCCGCCCTCTTATTCTCTGTGTTTATTTTGCACTGTCGGTGAGATGGCGTGAGGCGATCACTGTACGCCTGCAGCCCGAGTGCACAAACGGGTGACCACAGATTCTCAAAAGGGACAAAGACATTCTCTTAACCGATCATCAGGAAAGTTAACAATTATTACTATATTCAATGGTCCATACAAATTTATATTAGTTATATTCCATCCAGCGGCACGGTGGGCGACTGGTGAGCACATCTGCCTCACAGTTCTGAGGACCGGGGTTCAAATCCCAGCCCCGCCTGTGTGGAGTTTGCATGTTCTCCTCATGCTTGCGTGGGTTTTCTCCGGGTACTCCGGTTTCCTCCCACATCCCAAGAACATGCATGGTAGGTTGATTGAAGACTCTAAATTGCCCGCAGGTGTGAATGTGAGTGTGAATGGTTGTTTGTTTATATGTGCCCTGCGATTGGCTGCCGACCAGTTCAGGGTGTAGCCCGCCTCTCGCCCAAAGATAGCTGCGATAGGCTCCAGCACGCCCGCGACCCAAGTGAGGATAAGCGGTACAGAAAATGGATAGCTGATTTAACTTATTGGTAAACTACACTCAAAAAGCAAAAAGGCGTTACTTCCCGAATCTTAGAATGTCACATATATGCAAATGTATAATCTCACTAATACAAATATTTAAGGGATCAAATTCCACATGATTGACAAATGTCAATTATTCTCCATTCCTAATCCCCACACTGTTGGCAGGGTGACAAAATGCATAGCTCTATTTTCTAAAGAGGGTGTCCCTCTGCTGATTTGCCCAACTAACAGTCAATCAAGGTAAAAAGAAACAGAGGTTATTCCCAACTGCACACATTTTGCTCGAGACATGATTATTGCGGTGCTGTTTGTTCCATGTGTGCGGCTTACCAAGTGATTTCCTGCCTGATCAACCCTGAAATCCTACAAAGATGTTCATTTCGGTAATTCAAAGTCTCAAACCACAGCCTCAAACCAACTGTCAATCTTCTCCAAAATCACTTTGGACAGTGTGAAGCTCATATTTCATTGACACAATGTCTGCCTGTAATCACGCCAATGAGCAGTGACATAGTGAAGCAGTAAAGGGTTCATCACTTGAAGTCATGGAGATAAAGGAATGCATCATTTCAAAAGTTGAGATGATGAATTATGTCATTGCACTTCATCAAAACAAACATGAAATGACAACACAGAATATATGGCTATTTGTGAGAACTTCGGTGAGGTATGAAAGAACAGTTGAAGATGTGGTGGCACTTTGCAGAGGAGTGGAACAAGGCGATGCATGTGGTCCGACGGATGAGAATCGCATAACGATAGCGTTTAAGGAAATGGTCAGTTTTGATGAATGTGTGTTGAGGACACATCTGGCTAACAGATGGTAACCCAAAACCCCAAGATTTTCAATGTTTTTTTTGAATGATTTGACACAATATGCATGTGGTTGGAGAAAAGTCAGACGAACGAAACTGCTCAGAAATGAAAATCATAGGACGTGCACTTTAAAAATATGCTTCTGGGAAGCAATTAATAAGAGGGCCAAAAGGAATTGCGCTGCACAGCACAGAGCAGATGCAGAAATAACAGGAACTGAATTATATAGACTCTTCGACAGCGTCTTAGTACAATTACATCAATTACTGTCAGGAGAAAAATTTATGACAAAATACTTAGGAAGCCATTATTCTAACAATTGTCACATCGATTATTGGAGTAATCAGATAAAAAAAATTATTTTGCATTATTAAACAAAACCAATACAAAATATAACTGGTGCTGGGCAGAATTCTTGCATTTCTAAAGCCATCACTGTTCAGGAAAACAAAAAAAACATTGTTTGAAAACCATTGTATGGTCAAAGAGAGCAAGTAATTTTTAACATTTTAATTTCTTCTTCTTTTCCTTTGGGCTTTTCCCTTTAGGGGTCGCTACAGCGCGTCATCCTTTTCCATGTAAGCCTATCTCCTGCATCCTCCTCTCGAACACCAACTGCCCTCACGACATCCATCAACCTTCTCTTTGGTCTTCCTCTAGCTCTCTTGCCTGGTAGCTCCACCCTTATCATCCTTCTACCAATATACTCACTATTTCTCCTCTGGATGTGTCCAAACCATCGAAGTCTGCTCTCTCTAACTTTGTCTCCAAAACATCAAACCTTGGCTGTCCCTCTGATGAGCTCATTACTAACTTTATCCAACCTGGTCACTCAGAGAGCGAACCTCAACATCTTAATTTCCGCCAGGGGGAAATTTAAGGTGGAGGTGGGACTGGATCAGGGATCAGGGCTGATCCCTGATCCAGTCCCACCTCCACCTTAAATTCATCTGTCACACCTACAGCACACCTGACCGCTGTTCTGCTGCCCTCGTACCTGGCCTCGTATTGGCCTTCTCTGCCAATATAGACTTTTGCATGCAGTACCACAGTTCCTCTCTGGGTACTCTGTCATAGGCTTTCTCTAGATCTACAAAGACACAATGTAACTCCTTCTGACCTTCTCTGTACTTTTCCATCAACATCCTCAAGGCAAATAATACATCTGTGGTACTCTTTTCAGGCATGAAACCATACTGTTGCTCGCAAATACTTACTTCTGTCCTGAGTCTAGCCTCTACTACTTTTTCCCATAACTTAATTGTGTGGCTCATCAACTTTATTCCTCTATAGTTCCCACAGTTCTGCACATCACCCTTGTTCTTAAAAATGGGCACCAGCACACTTTTACTACATTCCTCAGGCATTTTCTCACGCGCTAGAATTCTATTGAACAAGCTGGTCAAAAACTCCACAGCCACCTCCACCTCCACAGTAAGGTCATCAGGACCAACTGCCTTTCCATTTTTCATCCTCTTTAATGCCTTTCTAACTTCCCCCTTACTAATCATTGCCACTTCCTGGTCCACCACACTTGGCTCCTCTACTCTTCCTTCTCTCTCATGTTCCTCATTTATCAACTCCTCAAAGTATTCGTTCCATCTAGCTAGCACACTGCTGGCACCAGTCAACATATTTCCATCTCTATCCTTAATCACCCTAACCTGCTGCACATCCTTTCCATCTCTTTCTCTCTGTCTGGCCAGCCTGTATAGATCCTTTTCTCCTTTTTTAGTGTCCAACCTGGCATACATGTCATCATATGCCTCTTGTTTGGACTTTGCCACCTCTACCTTTGCCCTCTGTCACATCTCAATGTATTCCTTTCGCCTCTCCTCGGTCCTCTCAGTGTTCCACTTCTTCTGAGCTAACCTTTTTCCTTGTATGATTTCCTGTACTGTGAGGTTCCACCACCAAGTCTCCTTCACTCCTTTCCTGCCAGAAGATACATCAAGTTCTCTCCTGCCTGCCTCTCTGAGCATCTTGGCTGCAGTGGTCCAGTCTTCTGGAAGCTCCTCCTGTCCACAGAGAGCCTGTCTCACCACTTCCCGAAAAGCTGCACAACACTCGTCCGGTCTCAGCTTCCACCACATGGTTCTCTGCTCTGCCTTCGTCTTCCTTATCTTCCTCCCCACCACATCATCTTACACACCACCACCTCTCTCCTACCACTACCTTACAGTCGGTAACCTCCTTCAGATTACATTGTCTGCACAAGATGTAATCCACCTGCGTGCCTCTACGTCCGCTCTTGTAGGTCACCCTATGTTCGTGCCTCTTCTGGAAAAAGTATTCACTACAGCCATTTGTATCCTTTTTGCAAAGTCTACCACCATCTGTCCCTCCAAGTTCCTTTCCTGGATGCCGTACTTACCCATCACTTCTTCATCACCCCTATTTCCTTCACCAATATGTCCATTACAATCTGCACCAATCACGACTCACTCTCTGTCTGGGATGCTCAGAACTACTTCGTCTAGCTCCTTCCAGAATTTCTCTTTCACCTCTAGGTCACATCCTACCTGTGGGGCATAGCCACTAATCACATTATACATAACACCCTCAATTACAAGTTTCAGCCTCATCACTCAATCTGATACTCTTTTCACCTCCAAGTCATTCTTAGCCAACTCAACTCACTTCTAGCCTTACTGCCTTTCCACCTGGTCTCCTGGACACACAATATATCAACCTTTCTCCTAATCATCATGTCAACCAACTCCCGAGATTTTCCTGTCATAATCCCAACATTCAAACTCCCCACATTCAGTTCTAGGCTCTGTGCTTTCCTCTTCTCTTTCTGCCGAAGAACCCGCTTTCCACCTCTTCTTCTTCGACTTCGACCCACCGTAGCTGAATTTCCAACGGCGCCCTGCAGGTTGACGGTGCCGGTGGTGGATGTTGTTAACCCGGGCCACGACAGATCCCATATGGAATTCTTTGGATGAACGCTCATATTTGTTTGGCAAAGTTTTAAGCCGTATGCCCTTCCTGACGAAACCCTCGCCTTGGGACCGGGCTACAGTTTGCACTGGCTTGTGCCCCCCATAGGGCTGCATTTTTAACATTTGAATTTGGTCAATTAAAAATAAATAAATAAATAAATAAATGAACAGACCAATGTGGGGACTGACCAATAGTATCGATTTGTGACAAATATAAAATTGATCAAATTTGGACATGGGAGACTTTAAAAGGAAGGGCTCGGTCTGGTGAGTGACGTGGGAGTCAACGAATGAGAGTAGAATTGCCTGTTGTGAGCTCAGGTTACCGGCTGGCTACGGACAGCCGTTTACCATTGAATTCACTTTAAAATACATCAGATGTAAGATGGGCTCATTTTGAAGCCACATGAGAGAGAGGGGCCAGCTTTAAAAACCGTCTTCCCAGGAAACCTCTTGTTTTTCTTGGACTTTTTCCCTACTCCATCCCTTATGAAGTAAATTGTAAACAGGAGAGAGAGAGCATGTGATACTGAAGCTGTTGACAATGATGAGCGGGAACAAGTGGGCAGCATGAGTGATGAGTTCCGTCCATCTCGGTTTAATCTAGCTGGGGATCCAAAGCACTGTCTTCATCTTGTTTTCGGGAAACAAGCAATGTTGCAAACAAGAGGGTGAGGATAATGGAGATCCTGGATGACCTGCTTTGACAACCGGTGGAGAAGACTTAACTTGACGATGAAGTATATGGATACAAATAAACAAGGCAAACTGACGGCCTGCCAACATAACCTCGGCGGTCGAACAGCTGTTTCAGGGGTGCTGGTTGACATGATTTATTAATGTACCAATTTTCTTTTTCCAAAGGAAACAATGACAATAGAAACAATCTGTCACCACCCTACCACCTTAAACTTAATTGTGCAGGAAAGGTCGTCACTGTTAAAACCGAAAACAATAAAACAGATAAAGGACGAACAATGATGCTCGCTGAAGTGAGGTCTCATTGAGTATGTGGAAGATCACACGATCGTTTTTGTATGACAGATTAGTATTTATGAACAAGGTATTAGCATTCTCTCCCAAACTATGGTTACCTTTGAAAGTGTACACCCATATAGATGTTTGACTTTAGTGATTTCGTTGATCACGGAAGAAAAAGCAATGATTGATCATATTCAGATATCATTAGCATCTGTGTGCTGGTGTCAAGTCACAAATATGGAGCATATTTGCATGAATTAGACTTTGAATGCTCTTTGAATTTAAGTTATTGTGAGGTCCACATCAGTTTGTATGGAATTTGGTTTCATGACAGTTGTTTGAACAAAGTTTTGTGCGACTTCAAGATTATTATTATTACTATTACTATTTAAGGTTGCCTGTTTCAGCAAAAGCAATAAGATTTTTTTTCCTGTAAATTGTATTTCTTCTTCATTATCTGTCTTAGATCTGTTTTTTTGCGGTGCATTTTGTACATTTCAAGGAAGAACAAAATGTCTCAATGGATCACCACTTTGACTCCAGCTGGTCCCTACCAGAGAGGTGCAGTGGGTGGGTGGGGGGCAGTCATGTTCTGTCCTTGGCTTGAAACACCAGACATCATGACATGTCCCACAGAGACTGCAGACGTACGGTTCATGTTTCATGCTGACAACGTGCAGACACATAAATGCATGCAATGTGATCAAGGAATGCATGTAGGGATCCTTTCTACAGTATTTTTTGGGGAAAAAAAGATCATTGTGGTTTTCACCATCAGGATGGAGTTCAACAGATTCCGCAAAGTAGCTCACATCATTGCCAACACCATTATCTTTGTCAGACTAGAGAACAATACAGTATATAGTATGTTAACAACAAACAACTCCAGGCCCAAAACCCCCTCTGATGTCAGTAATTGATTGTCCATCCTTATAGGGGGCTCATCTTTCCTCCCCTGCAGCGATGATGTAATTCACTTAGGAAGAATGTAGCCAACGTGGCTGGTATTGGGAGGCACGCAACGATGAGTAAAACAAGGTATGCGTTTTCCGGCTAGGTCAGAGGTGTGGGAATGGTCTGGGAATGTCCGGCCAGGGTCAAACCGTTGACACAGATGGACAGAGCGCAGCCGCCTCTTCGAGCAAATGCAGCATCCTGTTCGTGGCTACAGGAGATACAGAGGTTAACTCTTTGGATGTCAGAGTTCAAGAGGGCAGGTAACCTCACCTGTCATTCTCTTCAGTTGCAGCCAGTGGAACAAACCTGCTCCAATGCTTAAGGACAAATGGTTACAAAGCATGCCACGCTACGCTGCATATGGCCACTGGTGCAAGAGATACTGGAGATACACTATATAGACTTGATTCTTAGAACACACCTCTTAATTGATTCACCAAACAGTGGTTGGACTAGTCTAGTTGGTTCCCCCTGAATCTTAATTTTCCATCTTCTAGCCTACCTTTATGGATTTTGCTTTGTGCACTTGGAACACAAAAGGGTATTGTCTCTCTGCTACCAAAGTTGGAAGCATACAGTTGTCCAAAGTATCTCAACTTTGGATTGATTAAGGGGTGTTCTATCATATTCGACCTTGGCATTTGCAGGGAACACGGACTACCTGAGGTTGAGGTACATCACCTTCTACAGTAGGATATTAAGCAGTGTTGTGAAACTTCACGTGTCCACGTCCTGCCCCTCTCACCGAACCGAACTGGTCCGACATGTGCCGGTTCAGGGCGCCAGAGATAAACAAAAATAAACACACACAAAAAAAAGGCCAGCTGTCACACAGATAATTGCAGCGCAACCAGCAGCAGATCCTTTTTCATCACCTCTGCCACAGGCAAACTCTCACAGGAGCACAGAGTAAACACGGAGAAGCCAGTGAAAACTGTACTCGCATTGCAGAGTGAACAAAAGTTACGAAACAAAACAAACAAACAAAAAAAACTATGAGGCAAATACCTCTTTGGTCTAGTCAGGTTCTGGAGACAGCTCTTGATCTTTATCTTCTTCTCTGCAACTTTCAATCTGACACACTTATGAGATTTTACTGTTATTATTCATTTTACTACAAAGCAGTGTCTTTCATCATTGTGTTTGTTTTTCCCGTTATGAGGGCTTATTAAATTGGTACCAAAAGCTCATTTAATTTGAAAAGTCCTGCAGTGATAAACAGGAACATGCATTGCAGTTCAACCCAAACACATACACACGGGGGGAACTGATTAGATATGCGTCCAGTGTGTTTTATATCCTATATTGTGAATTTTGTGATGCACAGCATGTAAAGTCTGGTGCCACTTGACAGCTACATTTTATTTGCTTTCCAGTATAAAAACAGCATCTCAGCTTTCAACCTCGAAGGACTTTGTGGCTTACACAATAATGGACAACAAATTTTCTGAGGAATTCCTGTGTAGTGGTGCCAGAAAAGCTGGAGGTGCTCCGAGCTCAGAGGAGGCATTACGGTAATTAAGGAGTTAGGGAGCATAGAAGACATTGCATTCAAATGGATCCACGCCAACCTGTCGCTTTCCCCATTCTCATCACTGCAACTTTTCAATATCTGCTCATCGCTATTTAAATTGCTTTTTCTTCCGAGAAACTGCAACAGATTTTCAAGTCAGGAACCGAACAAACTGCAATTATTTATCAACATCCTCATCATTGTGGGGAATGAAATGGTCTTTAGGGAGCGACAATTTGCACCTCTCAGACTAGGCGCCAATCCAAAAATTGGCCGTATTTTATGATCAGCATCTGTTGCAAACTTCTTTCTGGTCATGTTCCTGTTTATCAATTTTTCTAATGAAATGTCAGACAGGAAATAATGTCAACAGCTTCACAAAAGCAGAGAAAAGTGCACCTCTTGTTTTGAATACATTTTTATTAGTAGGAAAATCGAAAAATTTGAATGCCCTACTTATTTTAAAATTCAATATTTTCAGGAAAAAATTGCCTCTTTAGTCGTACAAAACTCCAGAGGTCAAAAAGACCAACATGTTGCATCTTGTGATACTCCCGCTCAGCTAAAGACCAAACTCAAGTCTTTTGCTTTTTGTTTGGCTTTTTATGATCCCACCAGGGATGGGTAGCAGTTGATGTGGACCTATGGCCACCACAAACGCACACATGTCCTGACCGCGACTCACCTCACAAGCACAAGTAATCTCCCTCAGCACATTTGTCACATGTCATCATTCAAGGGTGAATAGTTTTAATCTCTATATTAACAGCGGTTAACTCAATTTCTTACCTGTCAGACGAGTGTAAATGTTAAAATGGGACTTTTGCCTGTAGCTACAGTTAAATGATTGTATGTAGTGAGAGTTTGACCCTGGGATTATTTCAATTTCCATTATTTTTTTTATCGGATTTTTTTCCCTCCCCTTTTTGGAATCCAAACAAATCTGATATTTACTTGCATCTTGGAATCGATTGTGTTCGACCTTGGAGTAAAATGAATAGGGAGGGTCCTCCCACAACTCACAAAGTAAAAGTGTGCCTCCCTCCATCAGCAGCATCTGTGACCTTCTGCTTCCAGCCAGCCCCTCCCTAAGGGTGATGTTGGCTAACGATGCCTGACAGGCCCTCAGATCAAGTGTCCCTTTTACCCTGCAGGAGGAGGCTGTGCCGAGGTGACCTGTAGACTGAACAGGAGTCATCTGACATGGGAGATCAAACAGTGGCACATGCGCCTATGTCAGCACTCACCTATCTGCGACATCTGAGGGGTTAAAGCCCCCCAAAAATGTTTGAAACGACACGACTCGCATCTTATACTGTTACTCGATTCACTGTTTGGTTTTGGATCACATTCAGCTCGAATAAATCTATTTCTAGAGCTACTCACGCTTCAGTCAAAATAATCCACAGCAGGAAAGCAGATTGGGTTACTTATTTATATATCTTATTTTTGATTGCATTGATTTCACAAAGTATCAGAGTTCAGTATGGGATTTGCACCACTGGACTGAATCTCATCACACAACCACTTTCTCTTTACTGGAGATACTCCAGCTTTTTAAAATTACAACTGTGGTTTTGATAAATATATGTATTCATTCTTGCTTGGAATTTTTACCATTGTGATGTGAAAGCAAATTACACTGTGCTGAGTGAAGAAAAAGATGTTCAGCATGTTGAACTCTTCCATGACAAAAAAGAAGAAAAATGTTGCCTTATTTCTTTTCCTGCTGGGGAGCGTGATTAAATACAGACAGAACTGGCCTCAAACTAAAAATAAAACATTATTATCTGGAGATCAGATCATCAGTTTGATAGCTACCATTGCCATAAAACGTTTACCCTCAATACATGAGTGGAGTAATTCAACCCTAAAATAACAGCCTTAACATCTTTTTGATGGCAAACTGGCTCATAATAAGGAGAATCTGTCATTGTCATAGCGACCAAGCGCTCTTTATTTGTGAGTCAGCTCAGACAACTCCCTCTCACGTCATGTTATTGTTCAGTCGTGTTCACTGCTTGTTTAAATGATATTCCAAGACATTATGACCCTGACATATTTTGTTTGCACCTAGCTTGTTCATTGGCTTATATTCTTTAGTTTAGGAATATATCTTTGTAAACAAATGGTAAATACAATGCTGCCGATGTCAATCCGTTTTAACTTTTTACACACTTTGCAGGGAAAAGGCAAAAGTCACTTCTTCTATGGACACTTTACAACTGCAGGGGGAATTCTAATTGTGGTTAAAAGTGGTTCTTAAACTTTTCATCCCAAGTACCCAAAGTAAGTAAATAAATAAATAAATACATACATACAATAAAAAAAACATACCCGGTACTTGACTCTCCAAGCACTGCCACAATGTACTTGAAAGGTTCAATACCACTGAACTGTATTTAAAAAAAATGCACTGTACTGGATTACAAAAAACAAAAAACAAAAAAAAACAAAAACAAAAAAAAGTTCAACCACCCGTAACAGGATGCACAGTTTGAACATTTTATTCAGTCTTTCATATACCACGAGAGGGAGCCTGTCTACCACTCGTGGTACCCGAAACACACTTGAAGAATCACTGCACCAAAGGAACCAAATATTTCAGGAAATTACAGTATGCCTTAAAAGTTAAACACGAAAAAAATGGAGGACCAACCATCATTAGAGTATATGATTTTGTAGGAAATTTAATACACTCTATACACATCTCGTTCATTATTACACTGCCTGGATAGGTAGAGGTTTCATGATGGCCACGGTTTTACTCTGGAACAAATTAATAACATTATAACTGTTGTTTTTTAAAAACAACATTTGACGTCAACCAACATCACAGAACGGATTGTGATCTGTATTCCTTAACACTGCCTTGGGATTCACACTTTCATTTTCAGGTCCGGACCATTGTGTGTGACGAAACTCAGATTTGCAAATAATCATGGTACCACATGGGTTACATATGTTCACTGTTTTTTTGTGTGTGTGTTTATATGCTTGTATTGTTACTAGCTGACATGTTGTGTTCACATTTCAGCTGGACTAACTTAAACCGCACTAGAGTTTGTTTGCAAGCAGACCAGACCCGCCCTTTCAAGCGCTCTCGAGCTCTAAGTGTAGTTGTTTTTGCACTTCGTTCCCATATTCTACTGAACCTTGCACTTAAAATCAAGGTAGGTACTGAAGTTTGTGCCTAGTGATTATAGATTGATATGGTTTCACTTTTGATGTAGAGTGGAGGTTAGGGAAACAATACCATGTTCTAATCACAGGTGATTGTGAATGGCTTTTCTTCCTCTATCTTCAGCCCAACAGCACCACTTAAACATCTCATCTCATTCCGGGTCACTGCAAACGGCGCAGAGCACAACTGCTTTGTGCACCAGCTTTACAAACCAACATGCACATGCTGGTAAAAGGAGTTACAGTATTTAATCATAAATCAACTGGCAAGTGCACACATAGCCACTAGGTGATGCTCAAGCACCTGCCCTTTTTCCTGAACCAAAAAAAGTTGGAAAAACATTTTTTTTTTCCTTCAGTCATCAATTAAAAAATAAAACAATTTCACAGGCATTTATTTAAGCCCTTGGGTGAATTGTACACATGATCCCGCCTTGCCCGCAGCCCTCCACCTTCTCCTTCCAAAAACAGGGATGTGTTGACTTTTTACATCCACCGTAGCCCCCCTTCACCTCCTTTGTTAATAGTTGTATCATTGACTGTTTTGATTGTGTCAACAGAAATGAATACACAAGTTAAATACATACTACTGTTTTTTCTTAATTGTATGAATCATTTTGGCAATGAGGGTCCAATTTCTGGCTAGAGCACCTGCCCCCAAAAGGTTTTGTGCGCGTTCCTGCAAGGCAACTTCTACTGTAACATGTCAGACTATTTTAAATGTTACTGTGCTTCAATGCAAGGGGAAGAAGCCTCTTATAAGAGAGAGGGCCCAGCCCACATGTTTGTACACCAGGGAAAGCGTGTGCGTGTTTCAGTTTACGATACAAAATGAGTGGAAACATGTTATTGAGCAACATCCACCCTGTCCTCCATCAGAACACTGTGGGAAGGTGAAGTGTCATCTTCAACGGGACACAAATGAGCACTAAGGAGTCTTAATGGAGGACAACCTCACTAAAGACAAAGTACACATAACACAGCAGCTGGCTTCAATCTGGTCAAAGGGATTTTTTGCCCATTTGTAGAGAATATAAGAAGGAATTCTGCATGTGGGTTACTTTCATATAATTTGATCAATAACAGTAAAGACATGGCCCACTGAATTTGCTTTTGATAATTAATTTTACTGATATTGAGTGATACTGAGTGTTGGAATTATTGGCAGTTATCCATCAAAAGGTCAAAATTGTTTCTTAAAAACATTTTTCAATGGCAAAATGTCTTTACCGTTAGTTAGTCATTATTTGCAACATGTTTCCTGAAGATGCCAATTATTTATTTATATATAGGATTTTTTTTGTGCTTAATATGCCTTTTCCCTTCACACAAATGCGTCGAATGTCTTCAGAGTCCCTTTTGTTTGGCACTTTTACAAATGTTTGTCATGCAAGCTGTCTTTACCGTTAATGCCATTGCAGAGAGCCTCATTATGTTGTTGCAATACACCAGAGGTTTCTGTTGGCTGTAGTGTGCCAGGATGAGGCAGCATTCACACAATAGAGAGCAAAATAAGTTGGGCTATTTCTGAGATATGAATATGTATGAATTTGTGAAAGTGTTGGAACTATTGCATGTCTTTACCGTTATTACAATTCTATAAAGACAAGAGTAATAAGTGAGTATTTAGGATCATTTATGCACTTGTATCCGCAGCGTTTGAAGGGCAACGCATGCAGATTGTTCAACTCACACAATTTTTATGAAGCTCTTCGTCTTTACCGTTATGCAAGAATTGTATTTCAGTGGGCCACCACCAAAATTAAATCGTCAATAATGTTTTGAAAATAGCGCTTTAAGCGTAGCTGTGTCAGCATGGGAGACATTTACCCATATAAAACCAAGGCGGCAAAAACAAATTTTAAATTTGATATTTTTCTTTTTTTTACAGTTATTGATGAAATGATGTAAAAATGCCCCAAATAATGGATAGTACAACAACGCTACTCTTCATACTGCAAGGTCTGTTACTAATTTCTTACATCTGAAAACAAAACACAAAGCTTTTTCTTCATTTATTTATTTATTTTAAAAAAAAAACTATCTGAATATACCCATTCCTGGAGAGAAAAAGTCTTACAATGACCCATACAAGTGTAACAGCAGATACACTGTTGGCTGCATAATGTTTACTTTTAAGGACTGGCAACGGACACTACTTTTTATTTAAACTCAACATTACATATGTTAATGTAAATAACGAAAAGAGATGTGATATTTAAATAGCCAAAATTTGATGAAACGGGGAAAGATTGTGTTTTAATGACCAAGTCTACAACCACAGCAAGGATAGTGCTCATATCTATATTGGCTTGAGCAACTTTAAGAATGATTAAAATCCCACTGAGGAAGAAGATGGAACAAATGCAAAGAGAATTGTTCTTTACACACCAGTCTGCCAGAGCCGTAAGACTAGAGTTACATATAATGTGTAGTTGCATTTGCGTTTTAGGGTTTGAATAAAGTCTAATCAAGTTGAGACTAGTCACTTGCCATTAAAAGGCATCACAACAAAAATATCCCAAGAGGCACGTTCTTATGAGAATTGAAGTTGACGCATGCCCACACCAGATCCATGGGGTTTCTCAATTCATCACATTTTGTGGTAGAAAACAAACATCTGGTCATGAACAGCTGCTGAGCCAGTGTATCAGTGTGAAGTCACCGAGGTTAATTGCACCTTCCGATGTTGTTCTTTGTCTCAGCGCTACATAAACATGCATAATTACACTCTAAGGGCGGGTGTTTTCTATCAAGGGTAGTGTCGTCACTTTAATATGGGTTTCACACTTTTATTTACTGTGACCACTGGAGTGCTTCAACAGAGCAAACATACAGTGCAATGTGAGAAACAAACACTGTACATGCATGCTCCAGTATGCACAGTTGGATCACAATAAGGTGCTTCTTTGAGGGGAACAACCATCCAGGTACAAATTAGTCATCCTTCTCACACGCATAGTGACTGACAGTTCAACTTATAGAAGTGCAATTGTGCATGCAGAAAAAAAAGAAAAGAAAAAAAACTCATCTCCCCCTTAGCTTCAGTGCAGTGGGATGTACAATACATAATTTGATACATGTTAAGTCAATTTGTGGATGCATTGTACTCGTAGTAGTTTTAATACAACATTTTACTATACTACAATGTTTTTGATAAGAAACACTTCTACTCCATTACAATGAGCTACATTCGGCTCACTACCTTTATTTTTATCTACAGTAGCTATTATTGCTTGCATAAGCTATTTGTTTTGAATTATTAGGAAGACTTGTTACATGACTTTCACCAATCCAACGTCATCAGAGGCAACGTTTGACTCCACTGGACCAGAATACCGATGTCATGCGCTGTCATCTGAGTCTGCTTAAAAAGCTTAACATTTCAGCCTTTCACCAGCGTAAACAAAGTTCATTGAAGACCATTACTTGTGGCTGAATTTTCCTGAGTTTATTTTATAAATATTTCAGTTATTATTGTTTTAGTGGGAGGCGGCACGGTGGACGATATGGTTAGAGCGTCTGCCTCACAGTTCTGAGGTCCGGGGTTCAATCCCCGGCCCAGCCTGTGTGGAGTTTGCATGTTCTCCCTGTGGCTGCGTGGATTTTCTCCGGGCACTCCGTTTTCCTCCCACATCCCAAAAACATGCATGGTAGGTTAATTGAAGACTCTAAATTGCCCGTAGGTGTGAATGTGAGTGTGAATGGTTGTTTGTTTGTATGTGCCCTGCGATTGGCTGGCAACCAGTTTCAGTTCAGTTTATGCAATTTCATAAAACACATGAAGTACACATGGTTAAAAAAGCCAGAATTAGCCAGAAGGCTAGTTTTCATCTGTAGTCCCCTGGCCATGATGTAAAAAAGCAGTAAAATACATCTACAAGACAATATAATACAGGATACATAATCAAACTATACTATTAAGAGAGAATAAAACCATAATTTTTTTGATCATAACAAAAAGACAACATAACATACTTGTCTTTTAGTGTTGGCAGCTATAGGTGTTAACTAGCCACATTTTCAGTTTTTTTGTGAAGGCCTTGTATGTTGTAAGCAGTTTAACCTCCTTAGGTACTGAGTTCCACTCACCAGCGCTCCTCACTGACCAGGCTGACTTACTGAAAGTGCTCCTGCGCAGAGGAATGAGACAGTCACCTCTGACAGAGCCTCGAGTGACACGCTCAGAGCTGTTTCTTTGGCTGATGAACTCAGCCAGAGGAGCTGGGGCCAAATCATGCAGTACTTTATAAATCAAATTTAAATCTGCAAATATGTGAAGACGGTCCCAGTTTAAAAGACTGTATTTTTTTTAAATTGCACAGTGATGATAGTGCCTTGGTTTTTTATCCATCACTTTAATTACTTGTTTGTACAAAACTTCCAAAAGTTCAGGGTGTACCCCGCCTCCTGCACGATGATAGCTGGGATAGGCTCCAGGGCGCCCGCGACCCTAGTGAGGAGAAGCGGCTCAGAAAATGGATGGATGGATGTTTTAGTGGGAGTAATATTGTTGGGAGTATCTCACTTTTCACATAGCTATTGTATATTTATATCTACAGTATTTGACGTTCATCCTCTGATAAAAAAAAAAAAAATAAATCAGATGTTACACACCGGTTTTTCAGTACTTGAGCATTTTTTTCACTGAATAATTATTTGGAGGATGAGTTTTTTTTTATTTTACTTAAGTCATGCTATTCTAAATTAAAAGTGCTATTTAGTACTTAGCTATTTAGCTTGAGTAAAATTTGCTGGCTACTCTACCCACCTCCAAACATAACTAAATATGTGCACTACAGTATGTATTTGGAGCTGGCTTATGTGACCTGATGATCATACAAGGTTCACACTGAACTTAATATAAACATTTCAAAACATGTACTGTAACCTCTACATCGTGCATGTCATTACACCTACAACATATGATCAGATGACTAGGTGCATATTCACGTTTGACCTAAATGGGGCTTGATCTAAACTGGAATATGCAGAAGCTGCATAAGTAAAACAATATCTTGTCTCAAGTGGGCAGATTGTAAATTGCAACGACTGCTGTGACCGTTGTCTTATTAGCAGCAAAAAAAAAAAAAAAAACTTTTTTTCCCCACTCAGCCCCCCCTGTCATGAGCTCACAAAATAAGCAAATACAATGTTCCGTAGCTGTATCGCGATTCACCTATTGTGGATTATGTGTATTGCAGATTTTTTTTCATATTCATATCGTGCATATAGTAATTCGCCATATCGTGGGATTTTGAGCGAATGCTGTGATTTTTTTTTGTGGTAAAATAAACGCTTCTTAGTTTAAAACAAAACTGTAAAAAAAAAAAAAAAAAAAAAAAAAAAAAAAATAATTATTAAAATGAATATTGCAAGGAATAAAATGTGCACAGTGCAACTGTGCATTACTGTATGTTTAAGAGTTTAAAATGTGTTTACAGGTAGAGAAATTGTATGGTAGAGGTTAATAGCAGTGTGAGGAAGATTAATAAGACTGGTGAGGTTCATACAGCTTTAAAATATGTATAAATAAAAAAAGATATCTGATTGTTACTTTCACCTATAGCAGGGGTGGACCAGAACCTATCCCCTGCGATAAACAAGGGGTTACTTACAATGCATGCAATGTATTAAAAGCATAAAATGTGACTTTTTATTTTTACTTGGATTTTCTACATTTCTTTCAGCTTTTTTTAATGCTATACAGCAGTGCAAACAAGCTAGAGCTTGGTGGTGAGTGAATATGAGGAACATACATCAGCGCCAACATAAATATAAAGCTGTACTCATGTTTAGTGAGCAGGTTTTGGATATCCTCAAAGTTATCACCCTGTTAAAACTGAACGTGTCCCTGAAGATAATCCAAAACAGACACATTGTAACAAAATATAGTAGCATGATGTGGAAGCCTTAATAGCCATTATATATTATGAGCGTCATCCAAGGCAAAGCGTACAGATTCAAACTTTATCTCATCACATAAACATCGTGCATGCAGTGTAGGAGCCGCTTTAAAGACAATCTCGGGTCTCGTAAAGTGTTGAATATGGTAATAATGTGAGGGCCCCTGTGTGAGCAGGGCCTTTGACAATGTCCAAACTCTCCTCCTTCTGACAAGTTATTGCATACTGTGAGTGTTTCCATGCTGCCCCTAAGGTCCTAACATGGTAAATATAAAGTACGTACACCAGTGTGTTCTTATGAAATCCAATACAAGAGATGTTGAAAAAAAATCATGCCTTTACAATTAAGCTTTAATTTTGTCGTTTCAGACAAGTACTGTATAAGAAATCTGTATTACAGTTGCTACAGAAAGGTATTACGGTAGTTAACAATATGGGTGGTATAGAGCTATTATTTATTAATATTTTAAACTGATTATATTAACTATTATTGTTACTTATTATATTGTCATAGCCATTTATTAATTCAGTAATTATATAATTCCGGTGCATAAGAACCTGTAAATTGCATGCACATAGCCAAGTTTATCAAGATCATATGGGAATCTCTTCAATAAAGATAGGAAGAAAGACACAATGGAAAGAGAATGACAGTAATTTGTGACAATTTTTGTTTTTTTAAGCTCATGAAAGTCTTCACTGATGACCACAGTGTGATTTTGTGGTCAATCCTGGCTCCAAATGCAATGTAGACTGGCTTTAGTAGAAAATTCACACAGAATTCAACCCATTCTTACGACACACACAATCACGGACCGTTGACACACGTGAGGCGAGGCTTGTTTATGCAGAGCATTCCACTGTGACACTTCCTCGGACTTTAAAGAGCCCCCTGGCAAGCCAAGCTGCGCCCCCTCCCCAGCACACATCCGCTAGGCCAGGGTAGGGGGTCCTATTTGCTTTATCACTTTTATTTGGATTCTACAGTCACTATCCAATAGTGACCAGGAGTGCTGGCCTCTCAGTTTGTTGTTGTACTGTATGGGCAGCCTTTTGAAGCGGCGGGTAAGAAAGCGTGTGCTCCATTTACAGCACAGCAGAGACTGTCACTGCTGCATGCAAATATGGTTCTCATCTGAGGTTCAACATGTTGAATACGAATGGTGGCCCAGACCCTATGCATATTCTAACTTGGCATCAGAAGCTGAGAATCAATTTCTGAAAATAAACAAGTGACTGTCTTACGATCTTTACAGAATAGAGCAATGAAGTTCCTATTCTGTCCATTATCATGAAAGAGCTCAACAACCCACAAGTTTAATTATATTCCATACTTCACCAAGCTTGTATTGCGGATTATAGATCATATTTTAGGAAACTATTTGGATAGTAAGGTCTTAAAATATTGAAGTCCATCAACACTGACTTTCTGGAGGAAAATTCGCATGGCTCTGTTTTAGTTCAACCTAAATGTGTTTGAAGTTCTTCCACACAAAACTCATCCCATTGTATATCTAAACCAGTGCAGAGGACTACCCTAGGTTGCACTTATTCTAATTGATCAAATCAAGACAACTATTTCCTCAGAGAAAGGCATGCAGTAGGATATATTTATCGATGTGGTGAATAAGTGCAGCGTCACCGTATGAGCAAGAGTAACTGGAGCAGAAAATAGAAAACGCACAAAGACTGGAATAGTTCCTCAGTCGCATAAAACACTTCCACATGGGAGTGAGAGCCAATGGAGCCAAAACAGGACCATGATTAATACCATTTACTGGCACATTGTCAACATGCAGACATTGTCGTGCCAACCACAGCTACGGTATATGGTCATGCCCATGTGTTGCCTTGACATATGTGCCCCCAGTCCCCCCCACCGGGTCCGCTGCCTCTGGTCTGGATCCTTGATGTATGTTGATGAAAGCATGTCATGGGCATCTTAATATTAAGACCCCTAGAAACTGTTGACATTTTGAAAAAAAATGCCACATTAAGGGGTTTTTGACTTTCATTATTTCAAAAGAAACAAAATGTTCTCTTAAAAAGGCTTTTGGCTACAAATGAATACATTTTGTCTGTTGCGCAGGTAAAATATTGACTTATCCTGAAGGAAATATTATACACTGTTAGCGCAAGTGACATGATATTGCATGATGGCAGTAAAGTGCTCCACTACTTGCCTCCAAGTAATTTACAGGCAGCGGAAGATAAATGTTACTTTTTGTTCAAGAGGTTTGTTCTACACTTAAGGATTTAGTTGAATTGGAATTTTCCCAGATGCGGAACACAGTGACATAACCATGAGCTCAGTATGGCCCCTCGTCCTGCAAATAACAACATTGCTCTAAACATCGGATTGCATAGCTAAACATCTGGGTGAAATTGGCCCAGAGTTGCTGCTCTCCTCCGCCTTCATGCTGCACTTACTCCACATGCTGTTTCAGCTCCAACATTCACTTGGAGAACATCAGAGTGCACTTTTATTCTTCCTTGAAGGGACGTTCGCTCTTCATCTCCCGTGGTGCATCTATTAATCTTACTCTAGAGGCCCCTCTATTGTAAGATTAATAGTTGCTGAGTCAGTCATCCCAATGCTCAGGTTGTGTTCATCAAAGTCAGACATTTGACAGAATTTTGAAGTATCTTAATCATTGAGGACCAGGTGAGATCTGTGTGCATTTCTTCCTCAGAACCTATTCAAAAGCAAGAAACCAGAAGCCTCTATTCCTCAACGAGATATGAGGACAAATGCGCTCTAATGACTCTAAAATTGGGAACTGACCCGTCGCCAGACTTCAGTCTTAAGTCACTTCGAAAATTGTGCGGGACGGCTGTGAGCCAACAGGATGAAAATATGTGAGGTTATGTATGCCTACGCATTACACACTGGGCTAAACTCCCCCCCAACCCCCAATAAAACAGTGATAGGCTGTTGCAGATTAGGTTTCCATCAATCAAAAATCATACCATTGTTTTTTTTTTGTTTTAATATTTTTAATGTCTTAGTGGAAAAAGAACCCAACATTACAATTTCTTAACTCAAAATAATAGCCAATACGATAAAATAAAATACAAATTAAAAAAAGTTTGTTTTCAGAGATCTGTGTCTCATTTGGGGGGCACGGCCCACTATTGCCCGCCTATGCCAATGGGTGTGATTAGCAATAACATCAATAATTCCAACTTTTTAAAAAGTATGTAAGCTGTTTTAGTAGCAAAGTGAAATGGGGCTGGGGACCAACTCTATATTTTCTTCAAAGAATGATGTTACGCTTCCACTTTGACATGTATAGATGTAATGGCCAGGGGTCTCAGTACTTCCCAAAGCTGTTTCCTCAAACACACAGCCTGGACAAGAAATTGCACGTGATGTGATCTAAGGGGAAACATATAGACATGTTTCTGTGGAACTTGACGGATAACCGCAAAACCTTCACAGAAGACAGACATGAGAAGTAATCTGATGTCCGAGGTCGAGAGGACACCTGAATGCAACGTCGGCAGTAACTAATAATGGTGAATATTATGGACTGCAATCTCATAAAGTAAATGAAACCACTCCTCTTGCCTTCTTTCATATGACACTTCAAGGGCACGCTTTGGCAACGTAAGGACTCGAGTTGCCCTGCGTTCGCCAAACATATTTGACAGCAGTTCTCTTTAGAAAAAAAACATCTGCACATTTGACACATACATAAACATAGATTAGTTATTATTCCTTGCATAATCAGAAATAAGACATTAAGACGAGTACACAATGTAGGTGTTAATATTGTAATATAATCTGGTTAACTTTTAATTTGACATTTGGATAAAAGTTAAGAATGTTAAAAAATGTGATGTTTGGATAAAGTATCTATCTAGCTAATTTAAGGGCGAGCATTGTACATGATTGTTGTATAAGACAGTATATAGCGGTTAACTTCCTTTTTCTTTATGACAATAAAAAAAAATGTCAAACCGTTACTTAAACATTGTCCGTACAAAAGGTTTTGTTATGGCGACAGTTTAATTTCAATTTATTTTTTTCCCCTTTAAATCCAACAACTTAGCGGTTGACTACAGCCCCTGAACAGACTGTGTTTGACCACGGAGGTTCCATTGTAGCTGATGTTGCACTACTAATTGGCACTTGCGATGAGCAAGATGGCAAGGTGCACGTTACAGTACGAACACGGTCGTTAGATGAGAAAAGTGTAACATTAAAGCACTCATTAACCTTCCCGCAAACAATGGAGATTGGCCAAAAGCCCAGTGAGATTCTTATCACCTCTCTTCCTTCTCCCCAGAGGGCTAAAACAACAGGGATCAACATGTGACCCGTTTTTATTCTGCACAACAGGGGGTCAAAGGCTGAGCAGATCTCAGAGATAGAAAGTGGTTAGCTCACTGATGGCATCTTTGCAATTGGCTGGCGGGAGGGGGGGAGACGCCCTCAGTCGATGGGAGCAAACATCTGTGTTGGACAGCGTCTGCAGTCTATTACAAACTTTTCTAATAAATGGCGATTGCCTTTCTTCCCTGCTGCAAGGTTTTTATGAATTATTGCATGCTCTGACTCATTTTTGCTACAGTAATTAGAAAACATGAATGTGTGTGAATGGGAAAAGAATGAATGAAGTGCGTACTTTTATTGCACATTATGTTGATAGTGGAAAGAGGGATGACGGGATGATGGAATAGCTGCTTGTCGGTGTCCCGTTGCTCCCCTCACCGACTGCATGTGAACTGCAGATGGATAGCCGAGGTTTTAATTCAGCATAGTGACCCCCCCCCCCCCCCAACCCCCCCCCCCCCCCCACACACACACACACAGACACACACAGCCAGCAATGGCTGCATGCACCCTTGTTTATTCTCATGAGGAGCAAGCTGAGAGTCAGCTGTCGTTCTTATCACAGGGAGAGGAGCCATGGGGTCGCACATCTGGCAACCCCTGGCAGTGAAGTCCCGCTGCCCGGCCTCCTCCATCATCTGCCCCGTTTACAGCGCTCACAAATTGAGCTCTTTCGCTGGCTTTTACGCCTCCTGTAAAAATAGAGTTGAGCTAAAGCGGAGCTAAAATCGCAGAGAGGAGGTCTGGGTTTCATCTTAGCGCACATGCTCTCACTCAAGGGCTTTTCCAGAGCTTAGAGTGCAACTTAATCAATTAATAACCACATTAAATCCTCTTTAATCACCTCACTGCTTGGCTGTTTGCGTTTTTTTTTATTTTTTTTTTTAAACAAGACTAATCAGGGCGGTGTTGTCGTTCTTCTAACTTTCCCACATGCCTCTGTTTCCTCCCGTCCCTCCAAAGCCGATGTGGGTCACCCAGTTAGTGAATAAAAGAGCTGTTTTGGAAAGCGGTGCGCCAGCCTGTCGAGATAATGCTAAGTCCTTATCCTAACAGAACCTACCGGGCGAGCGGAAGGCCGCTAATCTCCCCATAGATACAGCCTGCAGACTCTGCAAGGACCAAAAACCCCAGAGTATTGCGAACTGCTTAACACAAAGAAGTAGATTAGTGCTTTAAAAAGGGAGCACTGGAGCGCTATATGTACTGTGTTGAATTTCCCCAAAACAAATGTAAGGTTGTTGGGTCAAAAAGATTTATTGATCTTGCATCACTGGTTGACACAACACAGGTGTTTGACAGGTTTTTACTGTACATCTCTATTGAGACATTCCAAAATCCCATGTCACATTGTATTCTCATTACAATAATTCAGCATATTTGCAAAAGAAAACATGCTTCCCAAGTGGAGTCTTGAAATACTCTAAATTTGGCATCTCACATGGCATTTAATTACTGCAATTGGCTCTCGGGAGGTTTTTGCAAGTAAAAAAAAAAACAACTAATGTGGCTTTGATTACGGTGCATAAACCTGTGCGTGTGCGCGCTTGCATCTTTACATGCCTGGGAAGACTTGCCAACACCGTTCTGGCGTCCAACAGCATGATGATTGGCACTCGCAAAAAGCATCTGGATTTCGAAGCTCAAACTAAATTCAACTTGACTCAAGACAATCAGGAAAATATCAAAGACAACATAGACAATTTTCAAAATAAGCTGACCTTGAAGTGGAGCAGCAGTGCAGTGTAACGTGAGCACAAGGGAGCAGCACACCTTCAATTGATTCGGACAGTTCATTTGTGAATTAGGAAGTCTGCATGTACACTTTTATGGCAGGACAAGAACAAAACTCTCCACTCGAAAAAGCAAGATGGTTTGCAACATTGAGAAATTCAAAAGAAAAAAAAATGGCTAGCAAAGACAATGATTTAGAGATTGAACCATGATTCTAGTAAAAGCCACCATTTTACAGCATCAAATTGCCCCCCCCCAAACAAAAGAATTTTGATGACCTGATTTACGTTAGAATCCACACAGCACTGTTACTCCAAAAAGCCACAGTATATTTTCATTCAAAACACCACTCGACATATTTTGGTTAACTTATTTAGCTATGAGAGGGGCCAAAATAATAGAAACAGCTGTCAGCCGCATCTTTCCAGAAAACTGACAAAATAATAAACAATCAAAATAAATGAAATCTGAGCATTATTATCAATGTCAAAGCCGGTTGGTTCATACAGCTCTTGTAATGTACTTGAGTGTAGACACACATCCACATACGGATACTATTTGAGTATGTATGAAGTTCTCCCACGAGTAAATATAAATATATATTGTCTTTACAGGCACACATTTTTTGTTTTTACAAAATTTTGGGCTTTACTTCTGCAAGTACAAGCTGCTTGCCTTATCACAACGCCCATACTTGGCCTCCGTTCGTTGTGGTAAGGAAAGTCTGACTTGCCAATAACCCAGCAGTCATAGACATGAAATTAAGACACCTGAAAACAGTTTTAAATGTGGATAAAAAAGCAAAATCTGTCCCCCTCAACACATTTTAGAGCAACAATAGGTAGAATTCAGAGATGGTCATTGTAACAGATTAGTCAATTAACCTGGACATGAAAATTCTAACACTTGTGTACTCTTGATCCATTATTCATGTTGCAAAGCAACTCCACATGCAAAAAGACATGCACTACTTGGCCGCAATATGCAGACCAGGCTCAAATAAATGTTTGCGCTCTAAAGAACAAGACAACATAAGCTATAGGCTACAGCTACGTCGACCATTGCTATGACATACTGTAACCGTACCAATTGTTTGATCAGTACAAAAAAGGGATGGGAACAGGAGCTCGGAACATTCAGCAAGAGATTCTCCCCATCCATCGATTTTAACCTTACATACTGATGGGAAGTGCAAAGACTGCGTTTGCCCAAGCTACTGTAACATGCAAGCTAGTGAAATTAGCATGTCAGCATCTTCACACTTTGTTTACATTCACTCGCCTGTTCAAGTTGACATGCAACAACAGAACCAGCCAGCTGTTGGAAGGCTTCTTCATCTTGTTTTATGTGGCGGGTAATGTATAACATGAAGAGCTTTAGTTTGGCCTCACACAACTGTTTTTCCATCTTCTGTTCCATTTGTTCCATGATTTGGCAAGCTTACAGAACTTTGCGTCAGAGCTTGAGACGCAAGGGAAGGTGTGTGTGCAACTTGACAGTGCGCGCTACACAGAGCAGATTGAGAACTGTCTGTCAGAGTTTGACAAACGCTTTCAAGCATTTGTTTTATTGGAGCCAGTCGCTACATTCATGTTACCCTTTCCAGGAAGATGCTGAAGTTGATTCACTAGCATCTAAAATTGCAACATTGTTTCACCTGAACTCTTCTGGAGTGGAGGATGAGATTTTGACACTACAAACTGACATTGAACTTAAGTCCAGGAAATGTGCTGCCTTCTTGACAGCATTATTCGGCTCCACTGATTTATGTGAGTCAGCCTTTTCCCACGTGAAGATTATTAAGTCCAAATACCGTTCCACCATGACTGATGATCATTTGGAACTGTGCTTGAGGCTGGCTATCAGCAGCTACTGTCCAGAATATGAATCGCTGGCTGATTCCATTCAATGCAAGTCATCAGAGTAAGTTAATGACAAAGATGTACAGAGTTATATTGTGCAACATGGGTTCGTTCCGTTATGCAAGGTACACCAACATATACTGTACATATGAAGAATCTTCAAATTATTTCTCAATAAATATATGTTTTGCATTTTTATAATAATAGGTAGACAATTTTAACTCGGTAATTTTATAAGTAGTTCGCATCCTGAAAAAGAGTGCGCAACCCTGGTCTATACCAAAACAACAGTGAATTTAAAAAAAAAAGCAAGCGAGGATTTATGGTACACGAATCAAACTTATCTGATTGCTCTATCACTGAAACAGCAGCTATACCTCATCAAAGACTGTACAGTGGGTACGGAAAGTATTGAGACGCCCTTAAACAGCTCTTCTCTCTTCTTCTCTTTCACTCTTTGTTATATTGCAGCCATTTGCTAAAATCATTTGCCCCCCCCCCCCCCCCCCCCCAATGTACACACAGCACACCGTATTGACAGAAAAAAACGGAATTGTTGAAACTTTTGCAAATTTATTAAAAAAAGAAAAACTGAAATATCACACAGCCATAAGTATTGAGACGCTTTGCTGTGATACTCGTATATTTAACTCGGGTTCTGTCCATTTCTTCTGATCATCTTGAGATGGTTCTACACCTTCATTGGAGTCCAGCTGTGTTTGATTATACTGATTGGACTTGATTCGTCACACACCTGTCTATATAAGACCTTACAGCTCACAGTGCATGTCAGAGCAAATGAGAATCATGAGGTGAAAGGAACTGCCTGAAGAGCTCAGAGACAGAATTGTGGCAAGACGCAGATCTGGCCAACGTTACAAAAAAAATCTGCTTCACTTAAGGTTCCTAAGAGCACAGTGGCCTCCATAATCCTTAAATGGAAGACATTTGGGACGACCAGAACCATTCCTAGAGCTGAGCAACCGGGGGGAGAAGAGGCTTGGAGAGAGAGGTAAAGAAGAACCCAAAGATCACTGTGGCTGAGCTCAAGAGATGCAGTCGGGAGATGGGACAAAGTTCTAGAAAGTCAACCATCACTGCAACCCTTCACCAGTCGGGGCTTTATGGCAGAGTGGCCCGATGGAAGCCTCTTCTCAGTGCAAGACACATGAAAGCCTGCATGAAGTTTGCTAAAAAAAACACCTGAAGGACTCCAAGACGGTGAGAAACAAGATTCTCTGGTCTGATGAGACCAAGATAGAACTTTTTGGCCTTAATTCTAAGTGGCATGTGTGAAGAAAACCAGGCACTGCTCATCAGCTGTCCAATCCAGTTCCAAAAGTGAAGCATGGTGGTGGCAGTATCATGCTGTGGGGGTATTTTACAGCTGGAGGGACAGGACGACTGGTTGCAATCAAAGGAAAGATGAATGCGGCCAAGTCGAGGTATATCCTGGACAAGAACCTTCTCCAGAGTGCTCAGGACCTCAGACTGGGCTGAAGGTGCACCTTCCAACAAGACAATGACCCTAAGCACAGAGCTAAAATAATGAAGGAGTGGCTCAATGACTGTTCTTGAATGGCCCAGCCAGAGCCCTGACTTAAACCCAATTGAGAATCTCTGGAGAGACCTGAAAATGGCTGCACCAACGTCCACCATCCAACATGACAGAACTGGAGAGGATCTGTAAGGAGGAATGGCAGATGATCCCCAAACGCAGGTGTGAAAAACATGTTGCATCATTCTCAAAACGACTCATGGCTGTATTAGCTCAAAAGGGTACTTCTACTAAATACTGAGCAAAGGGTCTGAATACCTACGGCTGTGTGATATTTCAGTTTTTCTTTTTTAATAAATCTGCAAAGATTTCAACAATTCCGTTTTTTCTGTCAATATGGGGTGCTATATGTACATTAATGAGGAATAAAAATGAACTTAAATTATTTTAGCGAATGGCTGCAATATAACAAATTACAGGGGTCTGAATACTTTCCGTACCCACTGTATGTGTTGTTGTAATGCAGGGTTTTGAAGGTTTAGGTGAGCCAGCGAGGACTATTTTGGTATAATACTGACAAGAACAAGAGCAAAAACAACTAATCCATGTGCAAAAACAGAGCCTTTTATTCTAATTTACAGTACAAGACAGGCTAGAAATTAGGTGCCCTAACAGTTATCTACAGGTCTAAATAACAAGAATGTACATATGACTGGGGTTAGTTGTGTTTCTCTAGCAAAGTTGTAAAAGTAGAGATTTATTTAGACCACAAGTAGCTGGATTTCAAGAGAGCTTATTGGCTTAAAGGGCAGTTGTCGCTTCCGTGAAAAAGTCATCTGAAAGGAGGAAAGCCAGTCGTTGCACAGCGACCTGCGAATCACCTTTAACATGTTAATGCTCCTCGTTCTAGTTAAATGGAAACGAGCTTCAACAGCTGGGGGAAAAGGAAATGTCAAGTTGGACCACAAGTCTGAAGAATGAGTTTCAATGGGACATTCTTTGGATATTTGAATGTGAGAAACTATTAGATTCAATTGGTTTAATATTAATATTTCTTGTTGTTTCCCCACAGATTAACATATTTATTGCTCTTGAAGCAGAGAATTCCGCCATAAATCACACACATTCGGTACATGTGTCCTCCCACATTCAGCCCACATTCGGTACATGTGTTTTTAATACTTCAATATTTTCTTATCAACGTCGCTAATGTTTGTGGTCAGTAGTTTTTGAGTTGCTGGTGGGATGTTGCCAACATTTCCTACTGATTCATGCAGCATACATTCAGTAGTCCACACACAGACTCACATGCACACGCGCACGCATGCACACAATCCGATCTTTTATTTATCCAGTCTTTCAATCCAATGTTTCATTCATCCAGTCTTTCATTCCGAGAACACACTGGCAAAGGCTGCAGTCATAAATTCTTCTCAGTAGCCCGCAGGGTGAAGTTCTTGCACTTTTCTATACTTAAACACACAAAATAAATGGCAACTGGGAAGCTGTGGTCAAAATTGCGCCAAACACACAAAATAAATGGCAACTGGGAAGCTGTGGTCAAAATTGCGCCATAGCAGTTTCTAATCTATTTAGAAACTAGAATCCGATAACATGGATTAACTAAAAAAAATGTTTAACTTGTTAAAAACATTATAATCCTTCAAGCGGAAATGCAACTCCACTGTATATATTTTTGTACATATTACACAGAGAACTAGATGGTACACACGCAGCCACGGAAGGAGAGATTGCAAAAACAGTTCTGCACCTCATGAGCTAGTGGGAAGGCAGGGGTGGGGCGGTGCCTTGCTCAAGGGCACCTCAACAGTAGATAGGAAGCAGATTGTAGCATCTCTTCATTTTGTTTTTTTGTCTGCAGTGGGACTCAAATCGTGACCGCCCCCCCAAACCCCCACCCCCTGTTCCAAAACCTACGTGTGTACAGATGAGCTCCTGCCTTTTCTCCAGGTATCGTGGCCTCCCACATTCCAAAAACCAAAAACATCTTAGGTTTACCAAGGCTGTAATCAACAAAATACTTCAGAAAAGGTAAAAGCACCATCTGCAATAATACAGGAAATAGCATGGAGCATTATTTTATTTCTTAATTTTTTTCACTTCCTTTTTAACTGTGGTAAAAGAGGTTGATTTTAAAATAAGTCCACAGACTCGTTTACAAGCTGTCCTCTTGTTGTAACTATGTGAGTCTTGGCCTCCAATAGGCAACTTGGCATGACATCAAGTAGAACACAGTAAGGAGAGGAACTCCCCCATAAAACTTCACTAGGATATCCCTATCTTTGTTTTTTTTCCCCATTTGCACAAACACATCCATCTGATTGACAGTCTTTATAATGTTGTATCATGTTTGAATTAGCGTTTTACTGCGCAGACTGAGATGGGAGAAGATGGCGGGTGCTCAAAGTTGCTTTAGCCACACAGTAGGCTCTTCCTGCCTTATAACAACAAACCTCTGGCTATTGTCTGTGTGTGGTGGCCCTTCAAATGCGCATGATTGTGTTCCCGCTCATGTGCTAACAAAAAAAAAAAAAACGCATGCTGGGTGTGCTGACCGTAACGAATGAGCCGTGTCAGAGCAGCACGGCCCTCTGCTGCCACCCGGCCGGCGTGCCCCGCGGCTCCCTCAGCTTCCCAGAGGCCCAATCTAAACGTCGCGTCAACCCACCCACCTTTTGACCCTGTTAGTAAGCGCGCTGATTAAGACTTCATCAACGCGCTGCGGCCCTCACAGCTGCACGTTGGTACACACACAAGCCTGGCTTTGTCCGTGCACATACACAAGGCTGCACACACCATGCTGACCCACAATCATGGGAACCAGCAAACTTGGTAACCTTTCGACCTTGATGCCAAGTTCCTTAAGCTCCCCTCCCCTGACCCTACTACAGTATGTGTGTGCGAGAGGAAATGAACATACAGACAACACAAAGCCAAAGTTTCATTAAAAAAAAATCAGTGTGGCCTAATGTTGCTTAAATGGAAGACGTTTGGGACGACCAGAACCCTTCCTAGAGCTGGCCGCCAAACTGAGCAATCAGGGAAGAAGAGCATTGGTGAGAGAGGTAAAGACCCATCACTGTGGCTGAGCTTCAGAGATGCAGTCGGGAGATGGGAGAAAGTTCTTGAAAGTCAGCAATCACTGTTGCCCTACACCAGTCAGGGCTTTATGGCAGAGTGGCCTCTCCTCAGTGCAAGACACATGAAAGCCCTCATGGAGTTTGCTAAAAAACACCTGAAAGACTCCAAGATGGTGAGAAATAAGATTCTCTGGTCTGATGAGACCAAGATAGAACTTTTTGGCCTTAATTCTAACCAGTATGTGTGGAGAAAACCAGGCACTGCTCATCACCTGTCCAATCCAGTTCCAACAGTGAAGCACGGTGGTGGCAGTATCATGCTGTGGGGGTGTTTTTCAGCTGCAGGGACAGGACGACTGGTTGCAATCGAAGGAAAGATGAATGCTGGCAAGTACAGGGATATCCCGAATGAAAAACTTTTCCAGAGTGCTCAGGACCTCAGACTGAGCCGAAGGTTCACCTTCCAACAAGACAATGACCCTAAGCACAGATAAAATAACGAAGGAGTGGCTCCGTGACTATTCTTGAATGCCCCAGCCAGAGCCCTGACTTAATCCCAGGTGAGCATCTCTGGAGATACCTGAAAATGGCTGTCCACCAACGTTCACAATCCAACCGGACAGAACTGGAGAGGATCTGCAAGGATTAATGGCAGATGATCTCCAAATCCTGGTGAAAAACTTGTTGCATCATTCCCAAAAAGACTCATGGCTGTATTAGCTCAAAACGGTGCTTCTACTCAATACTGAGCAGAGGGTCTGAACACCTATGGCTGTGTGATATTCCAGTTTTTCTTTTTTAATAAATCTGCAAACATTTCAACAATTTCGTTTTTTTTCTGTCAATATGGGGTGCTGTGTACATTAATGAGGGAAAACAAGAAAAATGATTTTAGCAAATGGCTGCAATGAACAAAGAGTGAACATTTTAAGGGGGTCTGAATACTTTCTGTACCCACTGTACAGTGGTGTGAAAAAATATTTGCCACCTTCTCAAATTCTTATTTTTTTGCACAGTCTCCTGACTTTAATGTTTAAGATCATCAAACACATGTAAATATCAGACAACGATAACCCAAGTAAACATAAAATGCAGTATTTAAATGGGGATTTTATTTATTAAGGAAAAAAATATTGGCCCGCTGTGAGAGAGTAATTGCCCCCTTTGTTAAATCATAAATTAACTGTGGCGCAACACGTTTTGGAAAACTGAGTTCATTTTCACTGACTACACCCAAGCCTGATTACATCGAGACTTATGCAATCAAGAAATCACTTAAATAGAACCTGTCTGACAAAAGGAAGTCGCCCACTAGTGCATTTCAAGTTCATTCTGAAATTTCTCACGAAAGCCCAATATCCCTAACTTTTTGTGAGTAATGTCCATCTTCCTCTGCAAAGGAAATGTCTTTATGTTTTCTAAATAGTTGTTGTAGTATGCAATAATGTGGAACTATACTGCATCATAATGAGGTGTTACTTTATATAGGTAACCTTTATATCATACTTCATACTGAAAGAGCTCTGTGTTATGTAGAGAATTTGTACACCACAGCAAAATACAGCTACAATAATCAACTCTGATCATGCAAAAACTGAGCATATTTAACCTAGCTTGTTGCTGAATAAGGTAACCAAACTATTAGAACCACTGCAGCATTCTGCAGGTGTACCTAATGTTGGTCAGTAAACACTTTAATGATAGCATCATAGAACCACTAAAATCGGAAACAGAGCAACATTTGGAATATATCGTAGCCTGTTGCTTCATTGTGAACGCTAGTGTTTTATTTACAAGCATCCTGATTGAGGATAAGCACTGCAAGGATGTGAGCACTACAACGCGGCATGAGCATGTACTCCAAGGCTGCAAAGAATTATCACGCAGGTCGGCAGGACTTATTTTCAGTTATATCTACTTACATTTTGATAGCAAAGCATTGGCCACGAGTCATTGAATATGCTCATTTCACAATAAAAGAAGAGAAATAGATGTAGTGCACAATCAATCAAGATCAGCAAGAAAATGATCTCAGGCTTTCCTCAGATTATGAGCAAAAGAAAAAAAGAAAAAGAAAAAAACAAACATAAGCAGCTACATTTTCCACTCCCCCATTGGCAATCCTGACGTCAGCAAAGCGCCGAGCCCTCCACCTGGCTTTTTAAAACAGCATGACATTACATTACCCAATACAACTTTATCTCATGTAACCTGAAGACAAATGTGCTCTCACACAGATATACTGGGACGACACACCCACCTGCCACACATGTGAGGCCGGATAAATGGCAACATAAAACACAATGCAGATGCCCCTCCAGCTGAAGGAAGCATCTGTCATCCAATGTCGGGCTTGTTCATATGGCGGGAGAAGGTTTGAGGGTTCACATGTTTTGTCAGTCACTGTCAACTAAAACCATCAGCGGTAGGGATGTCAAAAATACATAAACACAATTAAATAAGAATCTGTGACCTAAGTGAGCCAAAAGGCAAAATCTAGTTTCACTCAGATTCAGAATATAACAAGATCCAATGTAGGCACAACAAATTACAACCTGTTATTATCAGATATGACAGCGGTATGTGCATCTGATCATGCAAAGTGGCAAATGCAAAATCTGGATCAGACCTGATCAGATCACGAGTAAACATGGTCTGGCAGAAACGGAGATTGTTTAATTGACTTGCTTGAAAGACTCTGTTAGGTTATTGAGAATAAATACGATGGAAGCCAACACAATCTCTTTTGATTTGTCTGGATTTCCTAACAATCTTTCCCATACGAATGAATAGAAATATAAATAATCATTTCTAGGGTCAAACCGTATTAAAATAAGGGTCATACAACTATTAAAATAAGTGAACAAAAAAAGAGTTAAACTCAATTGAGATTTTGTGATGAATGCGGAGAGGTCTTGCACATTGAAGTTTCGTGCGACAGGGTGTAATTTCCCAAAAAGGTTGGTTGAAAAAGTTTAATTGTACGAACTCCAGGACAACTTTGCTAATGATATAATGTGTATATATTAAATAATGTATATGTATGAAAAACTGTATTCAACTCAATTTTACCTATAGCGCAAACTGAAAAACAACCTCAGCTGAGTCAACGTGCTCTACATAAATACAAATCAAATACAAAATATAAGACACTTGAACATAATTTAAAAACAAAGTGAAAAACTAAAACAACTAAAACAAGGGCAGATTCTTATGCCAAGGAATACAAATGAAAGCCAAGGACTAAAAATGGGTTTTAAGAAAGGTTTTTAAAAAATGGACAGTTAGGGCGATTGTCTAATTTGCACCGGGAGGTCATTCCATAGTTTGGGACACGCAGTAGAAAAAGCTATATCCCCCGGAGCTTCATCTTAGACTTGGGTATCTCCTGAAGCAGCTGGCCAGCTATCTTGAGGCACCGGGCAGGAGCGTAAGGATGGAGCAGGTCAGAGAAGTATGGTGGGCCAGACCGATTAGAAATAGCTGAAAACAAAAGAGCTGAATCTTAAAATGTATTCTAGACTGCACGGGTAGTCAATGGAGGGAGGCCAGAATAGGAGTTGTGTGCTCCCTCTTACGTGCTCCAGTTAAGAGGTGAGCAGCAGCGTTTTGAACCAACTGAAGACATTTGAGGGAGAACTGGCTGGCCCAAAGTAAAGTGCATTACAATAATCCGGCTAAGATGTCTCAAAGTGTTCTCTGTCAATAGACTGTCTGTTGTCGTACTAGAGCGGCTCCAACTACCGGAGACAAATTCCTTGTGTGTTTTTTGGACATACATGGCAAATAAAGATGATTCTGATTCTGATGTGATGAAGGCATGTTTAAAAGTGCTGCTGTGTAACGTAAGGCTGCCTGCTGCCTGAGATGAAAAAAAGCTTGCTCTTAACTTTTGCACCAATTTGCAGACCCAATTTGAAATCACTGTCCAACTTAAAACCCACAACACATCAACAACACAAGGAGTTTAACCCAAACAAATACTGTTGCCAATGAAAACATCGTCTCTTTTGACAAAGGTAATGCTCATTGATGATTATTAACAGGAAGTTTGACAATGTCACATAGTCGCAGTCATTAAACACGGTGTAAAAAAAAAAATATATATTTATTAACAATGCGGACAATGCTTTTCAGATTGGCTGGCAACCAGCTCAAGGTGGACCCGCCTCTCGACAAATTCAGCAGAGCTAGGCGACAGCTCGACCGTGACCCGAATAAGGACAAGCGTGATTGAAAATGGATGGATGGCCAATTCATTTCAAATGGTTGCAATTATCCATGCTGATCAGACGGTAACATCAACTTCCTACGGGATTTTGATGAAAATACATCCCAGGTATATTCTCTCAAGGATAGAAATAAGATCTGACTCATTGAGTGGACGCACACCGAGTGTTTATGTACTGTATAAGAGTGTGTGAGTGCGAGCGCCTGTATCAAATCAAATGTGTGTACTAGGTAAACAGCCACTAGAAACAGAGCAGACACAAACATTTATAATAACAGATGTGTTTGACTTGGGATGAATAAGGTCCGTACACGGAAAGAAAACATCCATTCACATCCCGTCATCATTGCCATTAAAACAGAGGAAGTTAGTGCCGCTATTCACGACCAGTCAGATTGTTTTTGGCTCGGTTGCTGGGATTGCATAAATGTGGGATCCATCATGCACCAGGCTGATATCTATATGCAATATATATATTGGTACGACAAATGACAGTAGGCTTTAAACCCCAAGCATTGAGTTCAGTACAGTAACCGTTCAAGAACATGCATTTAGTTTGAGTTCTTCAAGAAGGTTTCACTGTTGAAGCCCTGAAAACATACAGTACATCACCTGATATGCACTTTGAACCTTGCTATTTCAATTATCAAGAGAGAGGGCTATTACTTTACATAGAACATTGACTTCAACACACTACTGTGCACTCAAAACTGATTGAAGAAAGCCAGAATAGATTTGACCTCAACACTAACGTAATACTGAATGTGTTTCCGCTGAAGGAGATGACCGCACTCTGCATTGAAATTGGGCATTGACATACAGAGAACGTACGAAGCGCGCACGCTCCAGGTGAAATTTTAAGATGAACCTAAAATGCATTCTAACCGATACAGGTGAACTTAATTTGACCTTCTCTTAACTTTTCAATGCACATGTCCAGCTGTTCAGTGTTTCAGTGCTTTTTGCAGAACTTGCAGTTCTCTAAAATGGAGCTGAACAGCTAAATTCATAACAGGTGTTTGATCCACGAATTGACCAACACATTTCCTGGTTTAATTAGAATTGGTGTTTAAACAGTCCTCTTCATCATGCTGTTGACATTTTGACATCACGGACAAGACGACACCTAACAATTGATCAAAAGTAGCTCGCCGTTGCGAGGATTCAAACAATGGCCACTGAGCTTAGAGTGTCATCAGCAAGTTGCAACAGAAATACTGGAAGAGTCACAGAAAGGCACAGAAGTGGCTGTCCTTGGAAATATATAGTGTTAACATGAAAGGTTTTCCATCCCATTACAAATTCAAGTGCATTTCTCTAGACATCCTATGCAATTTGCATATAGATTGACAGTTGTGTCCTTCCCAAAATAGGTGTGATAAGATGGCAGTTCTGCCCTCGCCCCAAAAAAACATTTTACTTAAGGTGGACAAAAATTAAGGAAACTCAAAACTAATTTGTCGAGAAATATTTCATAGCATCAGGTGTCCCGAGGCTGACGTTTGTGATAAGAGATCATCAAATGCAAGAAAGTAACTCAAAGGAAGATAACCAGGCCACTCTCACAACAACAACAACAACAACCTTCCACCAGCCTAAAGTGAAAACAAACTATGACTTTAGTGAGTCTCATCTGCTGCAAACCCATTACAAGCTGCTCTGGTTCAGCCATATATATGCAAATCGATCTTATCACGTGCAAGGTATTTCCCGGCAAACAGGAAATGCTTGAATTGGATTTTTATTTATTTTATTTTACAGCAAAATCAGGCAGGAGAAGAGTCAATGAGCTTAAATGTACAAAAAGCCATTTAATAAAAGAACACAAAATAAATTCTACTTAATTATTTGTTACGACCTGGAAATTAATTTGTTAATCCTTAGAAAACTTTCTTTAAATGCTCCTTGGAAGCTGTATTACTCCAGATAAGTTTTTTGAGCGTGGATGTGCATCATTCAGTCTCATCATACGTTGTCTCACACACACTTAGCCAATTACTCAAACCATTGAACCATCAACTATAAACACTAAAGGGAAATTCCCAGCTAAACATAAAAGCAGCAATGACACAGCTTAATATGAGCTAATGACACTGGTGGCTTTAGTTTCATGGTCAATAAACAGCCTCTCAAAGTTTGCGTGCATCTTAATGGGAATTTTCACCTTTAGCACCAGGAAAGATTAATGAGCAGCAAGTCAGCTCCTCCAAGCACACATTCAGAAAACAAACGTCTTAATTGCCTCAGTTAGACCACTCTCCTCGTTGATTATTATGATTTAAGTGCGCTGGCAAAGCGCTTCATTTGCGTGCGATGGGAACTGACCGCAACATCAGCTATGTCTCCAGTTCCCGCACCGCGCCATCTGTGCTGTGGAACCTCGTCGAGTCTTGCTTCACCTTCCACACATATGACCTGTGGCATGCCCTCTGACCCCAAACTCTGTCCCTGCTCCATCACTTATCACCCACCAGGAAGCGCAGGTTGTCCCGCAGCGAGCAGATTAGACCGGCCTGTTGTGGCCGGTCTCTGGGGAGGATGAAGGTTGATTGAAAGGCTTGGAAAAGCGGAGGAAGAGATCAGAACTCGACTCAGTCGGAGACTCTAGTACTGGGGGAACGCAGGGTGGCTGGGTGGTAATAGTGTTGCATTGAGACAGCAGTGATGAAGAAATGTGATTAATATTTTAAAGAGAAACTGGATGTGATGGCTTTCAACGCCCGAACTTTCTGAATACAGTGACGTGTATGGAGGCACAACAAAAATTCACGTGTCACCAATACATAAAAAGCAGAGCGCTAGGAAGAAGACGGCAGGAACAGTCAGACAAGCATGAAGGCTATACTCCAAAAACAGTAGACCTCCTGTATATTCTAAATTTCAATTGAATCATTACTCTCAGAAATAAATACAATATATATTTTTGTTAACCACTGTACTATCTGCGAAATGAGCACATGGCATGCAAGATAAAAATAAAACTTTATCAATATTGTCTGGTGGTATCCGTATAGATTATTTCAGAATCAGAATCATCTTTATTTGCCAAGTATGTCCAAAAAACACACAAGGAATTTGTCTCCGGTAGTTGGAGCCGCTCCCGTACGACAACAGACAGTCAATTGACAGAGAACACTTTGGAGACATAAAGACATTGACAAAAAAAAAACAGTCACTGAGCAGTAAAGGGTTGCTAGTTTTCTGGTAATGCCGGGACAATTTTTTATTTTTATTTATTTATTGACAATTGTGCAAAAAGATGCAGAGTCTTCTAGCACTTAGAGCAGTTTGAAAGACTAATATTGCAATAGTCCGGTGCAATGGCCATTGTGCAAAGGACGCCAAGACTTCAAGGACTGTATCAGAATCAGAATCATCTTTATTTGCCAAGTATGTCCAAAACTTGTATGCAGTTTAAAGTGACTAGTAGCGCGATAATCTGGGACAATGTTGATTGTGCAAATGTTGCAGATACTCCTTAGTCAGTGTGCAAGTGGAGCAGATGCTACTCTGGCATGAGTGGCCAGTATTGGTCAACAACAGATATGCAGACTACTACAGTGAGTGCACGAGTAATGTATAATTGGCCCAACAGAAATGGGACAACAAACTCAAGGAAAAAAAAAATGCCAGCATGTAACAATGGAATTGTAGGTTAGCTGTTTAAGAAGTTGATTGCAAGAGGGAAGAACCTGTTGGAATGTCTGCTAGTTCTAGTTTGCATTGATCGGTAGCTCCTACCTGAGGGAAGGAGCTGGAAGAGCTGGTGACCGGGATGTGGAGGGTCCGAGAGGATTTTGCACGCTCTTGTGGAACGGTGGTTAGGCGGGTACCGACAAACTTTTCAGCAGTTTTGATTGTCCGTTGCAGTCGGAGTTTGTCCTTTTTTGTAGCAGCACCAAACCAGACTGTGATAGAAGAACACAGGACTGATTCGATAACCGCTGTGTAGAACTGCCTCAACAGGCCGTGCTTTCTCAGAAGCCGCAGGAAGTACATCCTCTGCTCAGCCTTTTTGAGGACGGAGTTGATGGTGATCACCCACTTCAGGTCCTGAGAAACTGTAATCCCCAGGAACTTGAAGGTCTCGACGGTTGACACAAGGCAGCTGGACGCGTTACCTTTTATATTAGAGTAGTCAGATTACGGTTACTTTTATTTAGCTGCCAACAGTTACTTTTTTGTTCTCAAGAACCAGCGCTTAACATGCTTTTGCATACTATGATATTTATCTTCAGGCAGCAGATATTTATTATTACAAACAACAGTGTTTGGGAACATGAGCCAAGTCAATAACCAGGACACCGTGACATTCAGTCACGGTGCATGTCATAAGTGAAGACCAATTTTCAGCCTTTGTTTTAGTAATGACTAATAAAACAGACAAAACACACTATATTCTTAACTATCCATAACTAAAATGCACACAATGACGAACTACAATATTGAAAAAAGGCAAAATATTTACGGAGCCGTCTGGGGCAATGATGTCACGTGACGTGTTGCACATTTTCCGAACATAGTCAACTCTCGTGTACCCCAGCAGCCAGCGGTGCAAACACAGTGGACGCCGACGAGGGATTGCCATACTTGAACTGGAAATAGTCACTACTTCAGAGTTTCTCTAAAGAGGACAATACGAAGGTTCGATGTACACTATGCGCGCGTGCGCACACACACACACACACACACACACACAGTTGCCCTCATGAACCCCCACACAATCGGTAGGGTTGCTACAGTCTGTGTCTCTGTCTGTCTATCTATCTATCAGTTAAGAGTCTTTAAAGAAGTGTACTGAGAATGGTGTGCTTGTTAATATTGAGGTGGCTATTTGGCATGTCAAGTCTGCTCTAAGTTGCTCACTTATATGTGGCTTTAACTACACTCATATTTAAGTAATTTTTTTCATGTTGACTGTAACTTGTGTGGCGTACATTACCAAGTAATGGGTACGGTTAAGCTAATGCTTTTTTGTACTGTCGATAAGTGATATTCCTGCCACTTGATAGCTGCTGAGAGTAACTGAAAAGTTACTTTTTTCTAACTTAGTTACTTTCGAAATCAAGTAATCAGTAAAATAACTAAGTTACTGACCATGCTCGTAACTCAAAACACTTGTTTCAAATAATTTTTCTGCATTGAAATGAATGGAAATGCCAATCAGTCTCACCCTCCCCCCCAAAAATCCAACAAAAATGTGTGTGTTTTCTATCAAAAACGTAGCACTATATAAGATTGTATTTTCTGAAAGATACAGTAACGATACAAATCTATAGAACGTACTGAAATTGAACTTACTTTTTTTCCCCAAATGTTTTGCTTCAATTCATTGACCATTGTGATGATCCTTCTGATGCAGACATACAGATATAGTGGATTACATGGAGATGTATAATATGGAGAGCTGTTTCTATTAATATGTTCATTTATCTTTGGCCAAAACTAAGCAGTATCTTTGAACATTTTTGATACAGCTCTCTATAGCTTGTGCAGGTGTACCTAATGATGGGTCTGTGAGCGCAGAAGCAACAAAGGACAATTGCAGCTGGAAATGGCAGCTGTATACAAGGGAATAAGTTAATTGAAGAATTTACCAAAATTCAGTGTGTAACTAGCTTGAATGTAAACTCCACACACACACACACACACACACTCACACAGTTCCCTCTTGACTAATGTGCTTATGTAAGACACATTAAAAGGATTTCCCTCTGTTAAGAGTGGAGCATCACCACTCTCACGCTCCGTGAACATTTTTTTTCCCCTCAAGAGGACCATTTGTGTGCATGCGTTGAAAGGAATGTATCATCCTGTCAAACAAGGTTGAATGATATCTATGAATGACTTCAACATTGTTTGCAAAGACAAGTGTTCTCTTCTTTCCATTTCTTGAGTAGTTGAGGAGCACCTTGTCCTATTGATGTGTGTGGGCCCCTGCACACGAGTGGTGTTTCCATTTCTGGTAATGAACTTTCCCTCAGCGACTGGGGCAGAAAGGTCACCAGACTTCTACCAGTTTGACATCGGCCAGCAATTATAGCTCAATAGGCATGTGGATGCATACTTCCCAGCAGGAACCTTCAGTGGATCAAGCAGGAATATAATCCTGAATAATAGGGTTTATGCATCAGAATTTGCAATGTCAGCTATGTATTTATATTGCGCTAATAAGCAAGGTCTTCTAAACTGCACCACAGGGATTCAGCCTGTGCATACACACACGCGCACACGCACACAGACACTCACACCCCGTGGCACTTCCCCTCAAGCCAGATGTGAGGTCATGTTACTGAGAAGATGATGAGAAGTAGCACCCATCTGTCTTCACAGCATCATAAATTTTTGTGTGTTTGACTGTTGAGAGGTGAGGCCATGACGACGAAAGATAGCCTCGAAGCCCGGTCCACAATGCACACACGGAGGATTGATGGTCTCGGTGGAACTGTCATAATGGGCCTTTTCTGTTATTGACATTGATGGAAGTGGAAGGGGGCAGTGTGGTGAAGATGAAGGCCATTATGGGTGGGTCATGGATGAAGGTAAGACAGGAGGTAAATATGGCCATTTTAGAGCACACATTTAAAGGGGAATTTGCCATCTGTGGCAGGGCGCAAATGCCAAGAGATCTTAATTTTAAATAACTGTGCTAGCTGTGTGTGTTTGCCAATTTTGCGGACCAGTTTACGCCAAGCTGAGTGTTCCAGCGCAGTGAGGGTGTTTTATTGGCGATGCGCCTGGTGGCAGAAAGTCTGTCTATACTTCACCTGCTCGGACCACATCTAAGTCCTGGCACAGAAAGTAGACGGCTCGTCTAACGCCATTTTGGTGAATTTGATCAGGGCACCGGCGGACAGATTCTTAGCTCCCTTGGGGATGTGTGGTGGATGCCAGACGTAATCCATTCATAAATATGTGAATAGCAGGCATCAAACTCTCTGAATCATTGGAGAAATCAATTCATTGAACACATTATTCTTATTTTTTTATTATTATTAAACCCACATTGGCAGAGCACGCCCACACTCTGATGGGCTGGTCCACGAAATTACCAACACCGGTTTAACCGCACACAGTTGCGCTGCTCACTGCGCCGATCACGAAAATAGGGCCCGTAGTGATATAGTAACGCTCCATGACGAATAAGTCGTTTTTACAGTGCATGTTCCATAAAGTGCACATAAAGTGAGGCGCGTGGCTTTAGTCAGACCATGGGGGGGCATTCAAATCTCGCTGCCAATTATAAACACTTTTACACTCATTATACATTATAACACTCTACATTTTAAACTCTCTTATTTTTAAACTCTCTCTCAAATTGAACAGAAGATGAGGATTGGGCATGTTTGGCAACAAACTGGAGCCAGAGTGGGGCGGACGAAGGGGGCCAGTGTCCTCCTAACAGCACTTCAAAAGCATTCTTTTAAGTGTACACAGACATTACAATCTGACAGATACTAAACAACAACAGGTTACGGGCGAGAACATGGTGATCCACAGGCTAAGACTAATTTACAAGGAAGTATCTCATAGTGGGTATCAACACTAACTGGACGAAAGTATTCAGACAAATCCTCTTATTAACAAATCAGGGTTTGCTCTCTATACTCGGGGAAGACCCTTTTCTGTTGCAGAAAAGTGAGGTCCCTAAAAGCATGCTTGGATGGATCAAACACTTTTGGGATAAACTAGAAGACAGAGTGTACGGCCTCCTCTGGTCATCCTCTGACCTCGTGATGTTTTTTTCTGGGTCCATTGACAGCAAATTCCCATAGCCCTACTCCAAAATCTTGCAGAAAGTCTTTCCAGAGGTCTGAAAGCTGTGTGAAAGGGATTCCCCATCTCCATTACTTCTACTTCTCATATCAGTCGCTAACACTAACCAAAGACTGGCTACTACTTTTTAAACAAAGGTAGTTGTAGTAGTGTTTATTGATTTTACATTTTACAGTGGTCAACGCTTACAATTTTCTTCATGTATATAGATTTAAAAAAAAGACTTAGCTTTTATGGCATCCTCTTCATTTGTCATTAAAGTTAAAGTTTTTCATGTTAAAATGTTACTTAAAAATACTGCCCTACAGCAAATACATGTTTTTACAATGTCGACAGTTCAACTTTTAGGAGATTCAGGACATTATTTCAATTTCAATTATTTCCTCTGGGAAAATTATTTGAAACCCAAACAAACTGGAAGTCAAACAGAATCCCATAAAGAATTGTGTCCAACTTAAGAGGTGCCACTGTAAATAGGCTAGAAGAGAGATGCAGCATAATACAACATTGTACAGGGTGATGCATAGGTAGAGCGTGGGAAGAAACCCTCAGCCTAATGTCATACACAATCTGCGCCAATAAATCATCCGTTAAAAGCATTTAAGGACTTGATTCAATTGAAGTCCCATCTGCAGAAGAACCACTGTTTACCGGCAAACATCTGCTTACCCTGTAAAGGAGTATACAAACTTAACCTGGCAACCGCCCTACACACATTAAACAGCACTTATGCTCATTAATACCTGAGAAACTTATAACGGCGGTGACACAGGAAGTGAGGTCTTGTCTAAATGAGCCAAAAGAAATAGACCATATGGCAAAGAAAAGTAAAGACGCAACAAGATAAACCCTAAATTGTATGCTATTGCATTTTCATGCCTAAATCTGTGTGTTTATTTGAATACGTGTGTGTAACCATAGTGCGTCCAAAGATAAACGTGTTTTGCTCAAGGACTTTTCAGGCCCTGCTGGAACTAATGACACTCCCAATCACAGTGATAGTCATCAGAGTGACAACACGCCACACCACCGTCGGCACACTTTACAAGACCATGCCAAGCCACACATGGGTAATAATTTGTAATTTCCTTCCAAATCCTGTGCACTTTGGCTCAGCGCAATCTGTTAAATCAGTCCCCAACACAATCTGGATAATCACTGCAAAAAAATACTTCAACTGAACCCAACAGCATTCTACTTAAATGCACAAAGCCAAGCCTGGTTGTTCGTATGCAAAAATACCTCATTGAAAAGCATATTTTTCGACCACCTACTTTAGTGGTCAACCCACACACCGATAACACCCAGTTCTACGGCGTTGCTCACGGTGTATTCATTTTGGAAAACAATATCGATTTAGACCAGGCTACACTTTCTTTGAGTGACGAATTAATATAATATCATGGCACTTATATCTGTTTTTGCAATTTCCCCTTTAATAACACAGCGATTTCACCAAATCAGGAGCAGGTAATTGCCAATGGCTTAAAAGAGCCCCATTGATGTTGATTCTTTTTATCTGATTAATCACAAAGAGCTCACGAAATGAAGCTCAGCCAGAGCAGCCTTTATGGGCCTGATGCTGACAATGAGATAATAGCCAAAACAGTGGTGAAGATTCCTGAGGCTTTTCTGTGGAATTTGGAAAAGGAAAAAATGTTGAC